>NW_017977641.1:0-905 GCF_001876935.1 Asparagus officinalis
ACTTTTGGAGGAGTTTTCAGGATTCATTTGGCAGCAAGCTATCTTATAGCAGTGTATTCCACCCACAGATAGATGGTCAGACGGAAAGGGTGAACCAAGTATTGGAGGACATGTTGTGAGCATGTGTCATTGATTTCCAAGGCAGCTGGGAGGATCATATCCCACTGATAGAGTTCGCTTATAACAATAGTTATCAAGCGACTATCGGTATGGCTCCGTATGAGGCACTGTACGGGAGACCTTGTAGATCACCGATATGTTGGGCAGAGCCTGAGGATAGTTTGATGCTTGGACCAGAACTTGTGAGGCAAACTACCGAGAAGGTAGCGTTGATCAGAGAGCGAATTCTAGCCGCTCAGAGTCGGCAGAAGAGTTATGCAGATAAGAGGCGAAGACCCCTAGAGTTTCAGATTGGGGATTTGGTTATGCTGAAGGTATCGCCTATGAAAGGTGTACAGCGATTCGGGAGGCGAGGGAAGCATGCCCCGAGATACATTGGACCTTTCCGGATTTTGGAGCGCATTGGAGCTGTGTCATACAGACTAGATCTTCCAGCTTCTATGTCTAGTATACACAATGTATTTCATATTTCTATGCTCAAGAAGCACTTGCATGATGAGGAGCAGCAGCGAGTGTTGGATGCACCGGAGATTGAGCTTCGGGATGATTTATCGACTATTGAGATCCCAGTGTCCATACTTACTAGAGAAGTCAAGAGACTCAGGAACAAGGTGATTCCATTGGTGAAAGTTCAATGGAACCGAAGTGGAATTGAGGAAGCTTCTTGGGAGCGCGAGGAGGACATGCGACGCGACTACGCACACTTGTTCGAGAAGGTAAAACTAATTAAAGTATTTATTATATGACTTCTTACTTGCATATTTATATCTATATATGTTGATACT
>NW_017977642.1:0-877 GCF_001876935.1 Asparagus officinalis
CCAGGAGACTCGATGAGCAACAAGCAACCATCGATTCCCTGAAGGAGATGTTGGAACAGCTTCTGAGCGAGAAGAAGAAGAAGAAAGAGAGGACTTCGTGGGATTCGCGTAAATCTTCAAAGCACAAAGAGCGGGTGCCTACTCTTTCTCACTCCTCATCCGAGTCATCTGGAGGAACATCATCTTTGGGTCATAATCCAAGGGACAAAAGGCTCGATGAATTCTAAAGTCAACTCGACGCCTTAAAGCTCCAGAAGCACATGAACGAGTTGGGGGTTGTCAGACCGTATCTGATTGAATACGATACAGTCTCCTACCTAACAAAGTTTCAGCCACTAGACCTCCTGCAGTTCGATAGCAAGGGTTCTCCTACCCAGCATATTTACTACTTCCAGGAACAGACTATACACATAGTGGGGAATGATCCTATTATGACTCGACTGTTCATTAGTACCCTCAAGGGGGTCACTTTTGAATGGTTCCGCAGATTGGAGCCTGGATCCATCACCTGCTGGAACGACATGAAAGGCTCTTCTGTTGGCCTTCTTGTTTTGATAACGTTTAACAAACAATTTACTACTAATATTGTTTGTCTAGTGTTTGTGTTTTTTTATTTATTGTAGATAAACTATATGTTGGAGGATGGATGGAAAAGAGCTTCACGATCACATCCAATGGAGGTTGGCGGAATAGTAGAGTAAAGCCTTGCTATTCAAGTTAAAAATCCAAGTCAAGCTTCTTTCACAAGTGTACCAAGTCAAGCTTATTGAAGACCTTCATCAAGCTTGGGTAATTTAGTTTAGGATTATATATTATGTGTGTTAATACATCAAGCTCAATATCACACACACACGTTTGGTTTGGTTTATCGTCGTTT
>NW_017977643.1:0-877 GCF_001876935.1 Asparagus officinalis
AACATGTTATTGCACGGTGTGGTGCATGGCAGGTTTGACATTCTTGGTTTCACCTTGGACTGCAGCCTCATATGAACCCACGGGCGTCACAGTTGGTATCAGAGCTCTAGTTCCAGTATCCTTAGAATCATCCTGTGTCGAGTCGTGGAGCTAGGATAGAGTTTCCTAGGATTCATGTATAGAGTCCGTAAGGATTTCCTAGTATGAGTGAGGACGATATATGCGTATATCTCAAAATTTGAGAATTTTTTTTATGTATGACAACCATTTTTTTTTTGCTTAAAGTATATGCGTGAATACTATATGATGTGAAAATCGTATTGTTTATTTATAGAGGTCTATTTTGACTCCTAAACCCTTATTTCCTTTTGAGCAGAGATGTCAGAATATGATATGTCACGTACTCAGAGATCTGGACAGGCTGAACCACAGCAAAATCCACCTGATCTGCAGCAGGCTCCCTAGTACCTGGTAGATCTTATGGCTCCCCTAGTCGCTAGGATAGCAGCAATCGAGGAGCTTGTGGCGAATCACATTACACCACCACCACCAGTAGCTGAAACCGCCATTTCTCAAGAAAATAGGACAGCTAAGTTTCATAAGGACAAGGAATGGAGTGCTAAGAGAGGGCACGCCGGAGACAAGGGCAAGAACAAGAGACCCTTGATTGGATCCCAAGAGCATCAGCAGAGCCCTCATAAGAAGGGATCTCAACAGGATCAGAGAGCAAGTCAGCAGCACAAGTTCCGGGGATCTTGTTTTAACTGTCGCAAGGTCGGATACAAGGCATTAGAGTGCCGCAGTGCAGCAACAAGAGCTCAGAAGGGAAATGGTCCAACTCAGCAGCAACGGAAGACTGAAGGGCAGGTTCTAGCAG
>NW_017977644.1:0-877 GCF_001876935.1 Asparagus officinalis
TACGTCGCACCAACAAGTATGGTAGTTATATTTCGATGGTGCTTCAAGGTCAGTTAATAGGGTAATAACACCGGGAGGTTCTACAGTTTTCTCCGGGGTTGGAGTTGTCCTAATCTCCCTGGGAAAGCATGTGATGCCTCGAGCTTATTCGTTGACTAGTCCGTGCTCCAATAACGTAGCCGAGTACAACGCGCTTCTCATTGGACTCAGTTTCGCCAAGGAGCTGGGGGTCGAATATCTCGAAGCTTTTGGGGATTCTCAATTGATAGTCAACCAAGTCCGTGGAGAGTATGAAGTCAGGAACCAAGACCTGATCCCGTACCACCAGGAGGCCATCAAAATGGCAGAATCTTTTAAAGAATTCTTTATTGAATACATCCCTCGTCTCCAGAACGCTTATGCGGATGCACTGGCAGCACTAGCAGTATCACTTGCGCAGCCTCCCGAAACTGAGCTGTTAGTCACAGTGAGGACGCATCAGCTCTGCATACCCATATACGATATGGATATTGAAGAGGAAGACGATAGAAACATAAACGCCAAGGAGGTGAATTCGACTCAAATTGGGTCTGAGTCCCGAGATTGGCGTTTTCCCATCATTGACTATGTCCAATATGGTATTTTGCCAGAGGATGTAAAAGAAAGAGAATCAATTCGCCGAAGAGCGCCAAGATTCTTCTATAATGTCGAGACCCATACGTTATACCGTAAAGGGTACGATGGTTTATTACTCCGATGCCTTTCGAACAAAGAAGCAGAAGAAGTTCTTCAGGAAGCGCACGAAGGAGAATGTGGTGCACATCAGCCTGGTCCCAAACTGTATGATCACATCAGGAGAATGGGATATTTCTGGCCAACGATGGTTCGAGATGCAATC
>NW_017977645.1:0-877 GCF_001876935.1 Asparagus officinalis
ATGTGCCACTTCCACATATGCGCCCAAGTCTTTGGGATGCGTGGAGGGGGCATTATGCATACCACCTGGACAGACTACCTCTTTCAAAACTTAAATCGGAAAGATGTGGCCGTATCCCGTGTCGCAGTTATCTCACTTAAGGACGCCAAGGCTCGGATTAAGGCTCCTGGTGTTACTTATAAGACTGAGCATGCCGAGGATGATTTTGAAGCTGGCGTCGAATTTGAAAGTTTCCACTACCAAGCCACAGTTCCTATTTCTAACACGGCTCTACTTGCAGGCTTCTTCATGATTTGGTTGAAGCGGTGTGTGGTACCGTCAAGACCAATAGAATCAATATTAGCTGAGGTTGTGTACCCAGCTGTTTTGCTAGCGCATGGGAGACCTGTGAGTCTCCTTACTGCTATGGTTGGCTGTATCCAGAACGGCCTGAGGGTATTGACTTCAGAACTTCTCAGTGCTTCGGGAGTCAAAGCTACTAAGAAGAAAGCTGGGAAGGCTCCTCAACCCCGTGTACCAATGCCATATACATATTTAGTGGTCTGGTTCGTGTTGCATTGCCCTTCTTTGATGACAGGAGTGCCTGAGGGGGATGATGCTTATACTCCCTTCGTACAGAGACTGGAGTCGGCCACGTGGACTAGTTCTTATATAGTCAGGGCTCGACAGCTTCTATCCCGGGAAGACAATTACCGGGTTTTCTGCTGTGCTCCTAACTTTGACGGAGCTGATGTGGAGGATGCCCGACTCATGGACTTGCTTTTTGAAGACTCTTCTTCTTTGGAAGAGGGTACATTCAGCTCGCTTTTTATGATCAGGTTGGGCTACCTGGTCTATCGCTCGCGGGAGAAGTGCGTAATCGAGCCTTACATGCCTT
>NW_017977646.1:0-877 GCF_001876935.1 Asparagus officinalis
TCTTTTACTCCGTTGTCTATCCGGCAAAGAAGCAGAACAAGCACTCAAAGAGGCGCATGATGGGATATGTGGTGCACATTAGCCCGGTCCTAAACTCTGTGATCGACTTAGGAGAATCGGGTATTATTGGCCAACTATGGTAAAAGACGCGGTTGAGTACGCACAGCAATGTGAAGCGTGTCAATTACATGCAAATTATATGCACATTCCGCCTGAGTATTTACACCCATCGGCGACATCATGGCCATTCGAAACTTGGGGAATGGATATAGTAGGTCCTATTTTCCCGCCTTCGGTTAAAGGGGACCGTTTCATTTTGGCAATCACCGATTATTTCTCGAAATGGGCAGAAGCAGTTCCACCCCGAGAGGTGAAGACGAGTGATGTTATCAAATTTATTAAACACCACATCATATATCGTATCATATATCGATACGGTGTTCCGAGGCGAATAGTGCACGACAACGGTCCTCAGTTCGTGAGCAACGCATTTATCAAATTCTGCGGTAAGTTCGGGATTAAGGACGTTTCGTCGACTGCTTATAATCCTACAGCTAACGGATTGGCCGAAGCTTTTAACAAGACTATCATCAAAATTCTCACAAAATTGGTGAAAACCAATAAACGAGATTGGGACGACAAACTCGGCGAAGCTCTCTGGGCTTATCGTACGACCGTCCGCACGCCTACCGGAGCCACCCCGTATGCTTTAACATATGGATGTGAAGTCGTCCTCCCCTTGGAAATACAGATTCCTTCCCTCCGTATCGCTCTCGTAACGGGAATGACGATGGAAGAACATCATCATAAACGTCTTGAGGAATTAGAGATGTTAGATGAGAAACGCTTGGAAGCTCAACAACAAATCGAGTTTTAT
>NW_017977647.1:0-877 GCF_001876935.1 Asparagus officinalis
AAATACAGGAAACTACTGCCAGTCTTATGAAGCCACTGCTCGGCGTCGATAAATGCTGCATCAGGATCTTTGACAGAATCGCCAAACAAGAAATCAGTCTTCCTGAGAGACTGAACGGAACTAGCATCCTTAACGAGGGGCGCATCTGTAATCAGCTGACGAAGGGCTTGATGTCCACCTTCCTTCACCACTTGGGCAACCTCTGTCGACGTGCCCGGAACAAACTGGGAAGCAAGTGGAATCGGCGAAAAATCATCAGACGTCGAATAATATTCGTCACGACGTCCATTCACCGCGTGCGATGAAAAGGCTCCGGTGAGAACAAGCAATTAAACGTTTGTTAATTCCAGTTATAAAAGGAAATTGAACTCATCTTACGAAGGGGTAAGATAGAGTCATTGCCTTATAAAGGGTGTGACGTTTTGGCCACGTTGCGCCTTCATAAGATAGGGTATATCGATAATATATCCCTGCCTTATAAGGCACAACGCAGCGACAAAACGCCCCCTTTATTTATTATGAGATAGTGTTTTGACCAAGCAAAACATATCTTTGAAGCGTCGATCCTCACCAAGGAGAATCAAGGCTCTTCCCGATTACCTCACCAAGGAGAACAACGTGGGGTTAAAAGGACCAATTTGCAAATTTTCAGAAAAAGAGGGTTAATTTGTAAAATTTCTATCTTTAAAGCGTCGATCCTCACCAAGGAGAATCAAGGCTCTTCCCGATTGCCTCACCAAGGAGAACAACGTGGGGTTTTAAAAGGTCCAATTTGCAAATTTTCAGAAAAAAGAGGGCTAGTTTGTACAATTTCGAATATGCAAAAAGTAGCTCACCAGCATATGAAGGAAGCACGCCGTCAGCCGATGCAGCAGGG
>NW_017977648.1:0-877 GCF_001876935.1 Asparagus officinalis
CCAGCCGACCCCGCCTGTTCGCCAAGCTCACCTGAAGCTTTCAGACAGTTTTCAAGCTCGTCAGCTCGCATGTCAGCCTCGCCTGAACAGTGCAAGTGACCACTAGCTTGTAGGAGTGGGCCTACACACGTCCTACATCCTAGGTGATGAAGCATGACCATTATCACCCCTATAGCGGTCACATCCCATAGCTATAAAGGGGGTATGCTACTCCTTACCCCTAAGTGGTCACATCTCATAAATCAAGGGATGGCCCATGCCATCCCTCGCCTATTTAAAAGCCTTCTTTGCCAACATGAAGAAGGCTACCCATTCTTAAAAAAAAGGGTTCTGAACATTGGCTTCTTTAGCACAAGAGTTCAAAAAGGACTCTCGACACAGAGGCTCTTCACTCACTTGCTTGGTAGAACTCTCTAAGCTTTCGACCTTGATACTCATCAAGCTTGGGTAGTCAAACTCAACCAACCGTAAGGGATTCTACTGCATACTGAAGCTCAACCGCAACTTCGATCCGATCGTCTAAGGGAAGCAAACTCGGCACGAGCATCGAAGGAGGCATCCTACCGCTACCGAAGAACCCACGTTAAACAAAAAGGGACTTCCCTTTTCCTCTGTTGTAAATCTTGGATTTCATTGTTTTGTAACAAACATTCAATTAATACAAATCTCGCATCGACACCCGATTTTTACATCCTGACAGAAGATAGCAACCACAGTGGGAGAAACCATTCACTCAGATGATTTGGTGGTGGCGTAGTTCGATGAAGTTGTGGAAGGGGCGACTGTTGAGTCCCTTATGATTGAGTTTGACCAAGCCAAGTATGAAGAATACTTGTCTTCTTCCTCCTCTGGTAGCCATGCATCACGCAAGCGCTAC
>NW_017977649.1:0-877 GCF_001876935.1 Asparagus officinalis
TATTTATCAAAATAAATATCCATAAATCATAATTAATCTCATATTAATTATATTAACATAAGTTTTTAGGGTTTTACATTCACCTCCCCTTAAAAGAATTTCATCCTCAAAATTCTGCAGTCATATCACAGAGATTAATAATACGAGAAAAGCACAAAAATGGGATAATCCAAACAAGGAAACCCTCATGTACACATCTCGTATCATTAATCTCTCGATTTAAAATTTAAGTAACATTTAAACTTAACAATCTAAAATGCGTACATTCTAACTTAACCCCTAATTAGATGGAACTAGTAAGTCAGGCAAAAAATCCAAACAAGGAACCCTCCATATATATACCATATGTTCCGAATAATTAAGAGCTAAGTTTTAAATGACCCATTCTAGCGTTAAATATAAATGTGACTAAGCAACACATATAATCAAATCTTTCAACGTATATAAGCACATTTAAATATCGAACTTACCTGTTCAAACAGGTGCGAGTAGTCGCGACGAACATCCTCCTCGCGCTCCCAAGAAATCTCTTCGGCTCATTGCCGGTTCCACTAAACTTTCACAAATGGAATAACTTTGTTTCTAAGATTTTTATTCTCTCGAGCAAGATTTTTATCCTCTGCTACTCTTCGTCACGCAAATGTTTCTTAAGCATCAAAATATAAAATACATTGTGTACACTCGACATCGATGCCGGAGGATCTAATCTATATGAAACAGTTCCAATGCGCTCAATAATCCTGAAAGGACTAACATATCTTGTAGCGAGCTTCCCCCGTCTACCAAATCGTTGAACGCCCTTCATCTGTGATACTTTCAACATAACTAAGTCTTCGACCTGAAATTCTAAGGGTCGTCTCCGCTGATCTGCATAACT
>NW_017977650.1:0-877 GCF_001876935.1 Asparagus officinalis
CTTCCGAGAGAGGCATCGAAGCAAAACTCCATCATGCGATTTACGATACAGGACTTGAGAGACAGCGTCATAATAGAATCAGAGGGCCTTTCGTTTGATAGAAGCCGCTTCCTTAGGATCCTCTGGTAGAATTCCATATACGGCATAGTCGATGTACGGGAATCGCCAATCCCTGGATTCAAACTCCATAGAAGTTGTACAGACTTCTCCTGACGGTGTCTCATCTAAGTTTTCTTCTGTAGGAATTTTAGAAAAGTATAATTTCCGTTCCGCGACTGGAATCGTTGTTTCAGTCTTCGGTGGCAACGCTAATGAGGTTGCCAAGGAGGCTAGAGCATCTGCATAAGCATTCTGAGCTCGTGGCACGTATTCGATAAAGAAGCCTTCGAACTTTTGAGCCTGCTCTAGCACTGCGAAGTAATACGGGATCAAATCCTCATGACGTGCTTCATATTCTCCTCGGACTTGATTAACGATGAGCTAAGAGTCACCGAAAGCTTCAAGATGCTGAATACCAAGTTCTTCAGCACATTGCATGCCTAATAGCAGAGCGTTATACTCGGCTACGTTGTTGGTGCAGGGTTCGATTAAGGAAAATCCCCTTGGGATTACATGGCCGTTTGGAGAGATTAGTACTACTCCTACTCCCGCGGTGATCGCTCCATGAGGATTTGCTCTGGATGCACCGTCGAAGAATAATTTCCACACTTGCGTAGCTTCTTGAGTAACACAAGTTTCGGCGACTTCGTCAGGTAATTCCTCATACAACTTAGATATTCCCGATACTGCATGATCGGCTAAGAAGTCTGCCAATGCTTGACCCTTGACCGCCTTTTGGGGCATGAACTGCATGTCGTACTGTGACAAGAGAATGGCC
>NW_017977651.1:0-877 GCF_001876935.1 Asparagus officinalis
CAACAGCAAATTATAGGACGTTTCTGCATCAATTACATAGCAAGTAACTTCTAATTTTAAATCTCCGATTTGGCACTTGATTCGGATCTTCCCCAAGGGTCTAGACCCGCTGGTGTTGAATCTATAAATCGTAGTGCCAGTGGAGGCTAATTTACTCGTCGGGATTCCGAGATGATGCATCAATCGGAATGGCATTATGCTAACAGCGGAACCCGGATCAACTTGGATCCGGTTGACCATGCTGGAGCCAATGTGCCCGGTGAAGTACAAGGGCCGATCATGCTTCGAGTTCTTTGTTTGCATATCCTCTTTAGTGAAGGAGATGCATGGGAAATGATGCGCCGCTAGGTTGCAATGCTGAGCTGATGGCTCTGGCCCTTCAGGGGATGGCTTGATCCGAGTTAGAAAAGCTTCTGAATCGCTCAAGGCTTCTTGCAATGCTTTCCTTGTATCCTTGGACAGGCGCAATAACTCATAAAGGGTTATCCTAGCCGGGATATTGGCTAATTGCGCCATGATGTCGAAACGAGGTGGAGAGCTCGCATTCCCCGGTTTGTCTCTTCCAATCGGATGATTGAATCGAGACTGCCTCGGGTTTTGGGTCTCCTGGCGTAAAGGCTCTTTTCCTTTCTCCTTCTGTTGGACTCTTTCCGCGGCTATAGGCGTCGGGGGAATTGCTGCTATTCCCAGTTCTGCCAACGTCTTGGACGGAGGAGTGTTGGTACCTAATTGCTCGGAAGCATCCGGGTACTTGTAGTGGTACTCGTTCCCGCTCCGAGTGGCGAACGTTTCCTGCTCATCTTCAGAGAGTGGGAAGGCCGGAATTCCGTCATCGTCCCTTCCTGGAATAGCGGACACCCCATAACAAGATTTACCT
>NW_017977652.1:0-877 GCF_001876935.1 Asparagus officinalis
GAACGCGAGGGTCGCTCACGTTTCGCCTGTTGTAACGCGGGTCCGACTCCAGCGTTTTGATGTTGTAACACGGGTTCGACCCTGGCGTTTTGATGTTGTGACGCGGGGTTTCGACCCTGGCGTTTTGATGTTGTCACGTGGGTTTCGACCCTGGCGTTTTGATGTTGTAACGCGGGTTCGACCCTGGCGTTTTGATGTTGTAACGCGGGTTCGACCCTGGCGTTTTGATGTTTGACACACGGGGAGGACCTCCGGCCTTGCAGAGATTATCACCAAGTAATCTCTTTTTGTCATAGCGTTGCAAAGATCATTGTCTTGTAATCTTCGTCTTGGCTCCTTGAGAATATGAGAGTCGTCAGATTGTAACTCCCGATGTTGATTGTGAAGGCTGTTGAAGTAGAGCTTCCATCAGTTGTCGTGAAGGTCGTCAGATTGTAACCTTCAGCAATCTACGCGAAAGTCTTCAGATTACAGCCTTCTGGAAGTCGTCAGATTGTAACTTCCATCATCGGTGGTTGATGGGGGATAAGCTATCTATTGTGATTTTTAGACAGCCTACAGAACCCCCTCCAAAGTTTTCGAAAGTTCGCGGTTGACTGAGACGAATTTTCGGAATACTTTGGATCTTAACTCTGATCTTAGAGCTGTTGATTCCTTGTCGTAAAGGAGTCGTTCTCTGCACTTGCTTTGAAGGCATCATGGTTGAAGGGATTTTCCACATAGGACCTGTGTGAAGGTATGCGTCATAATCCTGCTTCTGGAATGTGGGGGTGGACCCCATGCGTTTTGAATTTGAGACGCGAGGCTAAATTCGGCGTTTTGGGATTTGAAACCCGGGTGTGACCTTGGCGTCATGATTTTCGTACCACTGGTCTGA
>NW_017977653.1:0-877 GCF_001876935.1 Asparagus officinalis
ACAACCCACTGCTCTTCAGATCCCTCTCCCAACGCGCTAAGACAAAACTGGTCATGCGTGCCCACCACCTCTTGGCTAGTGAGGAAGCCCAACCGTAGCATCTATACTCCGGTGGAGGTAACCATCTCCCAAGAAGAGCCAGACGATTACTCACAGTAGAAGCAGCTGCTGACACCTCGCCTGGGGGTGCAGTGTTGAGGCCCATAATCCCGGGTCGAAGACCACGAACGTCATGATACCCGTTAGAGCCAGGAGTCTTGTGGTGAGTGGCATATCCACACTGAACTCGCTCAGCATCATCAGTAAGGTGCCAAGACATCTGTCGCTCCACGGCCTGTCCCTTCAAGTGACTGAAAGAATATTGACGCGGAATGGAGGGAATGTACAAGACAGCCCCTTCGTCGAGAGTCAGCCAGTGTTCCTCGGTAAGGGTCAGCGTAGCAGGATCCTCGACGTGATCTCCGAACAGGAAACTCGGCTTCTTTAAAGCCTGAGTAGAGGAAGAATCCGCAGTAAAGGTGGCATCCGTGATAAGCTGGCGCAAACAATGACGCCCTCCTTCCCGTATCAAACGACAAGATTCGTAAACCGAGGGAGTGGACTAACGGCCTGCCTAAGGGAAGCTGAAGAGAAGACCTCCCGGCTACAACCGGTATTGGCATGAGGAGGAAGGCTGCCCGCAGGAAACTCCACTGCAATAAAACACAAGGGTGGAGTCAGAAAATTCATAAGAAGAATGATAAGCTCATTCGCGGAATAATTGGAGAGACGATTTTGAGTGTCCTACACTGGAAGAACGGTATGCATTATCACGTGAATAACGTGGTAACATACACCGAACTATAAGGTGTAGGACGACACAAAATCGCCCCAATAT
>NW_017977654.1:0-877 GCF_001876935.1 Asparagus officinalis
CACCACAGGATTTGTGTTCCTTTTAGGAGGAGGAGCTGTGTCCTGGAAATCTACTAAACTAACTGTAATAGCTAGAAGTACAATGAAATCATAAATGATAGCTCTTGATACTACTAGTATAGAAGCTGAATGGTTGAAAGATTTACTAACTGAAATTCCACTAATGCAAAAACCATTACCAGCCATTTCTATTCATTGTGATTGCAGGTCAGCGATTGACAAATGCCATCAAGAGAATGCAAATGTGAAGATGAATCGACACTTGAAAGTGCGACATAAATCCTTGAGATATAAGATGAAAAACCATATAATAGCCTTAGATTTTGTAAGATCAGAGAAAAATCTTGCAGATCACTTAACTAAAGGCTTATCTAGGGCAGTGGTCCTAGAATCATCGAGGGGGATGGGGTTAAGCCCATAAGAAAAATCACTGCAGTGGCAACCCAACCTCGCAGAGGTTCAATGGGTAGAAACAAACTGAATGAGTGATTAATTGTGAGGAGCACTGAATTCATTTGCTCCCATCCCTAGGGTGATCAGTGCTCATAAAAAGCAAGTGAAAGGTTGAGTCTAACTCTTAATGAATCCAAGACCCATGAGGCAGGATGCTTACTTGCTCGCATCCTTATTAGGATTCACCTATATGTGTGTAGTTGTGAGGCCGTGACTATGGGATCAGGGCTGCTCCCTAGTAACACACATGAAAGATACCTGGGCAAGGCCGATAATAGCGCAACCCGTTTAGAATTCTTCAAAACTGTACTATGTGTGCTTTCCGTAGAAATCCGATAAATGAGACTGGTTCAAAGCGAAGTCCACCAAGCTCTCACGGATCTATACAACTGTCACTAAGTGAAGGTTCAAACCGAAAGGTACC
>NW_017977655.1:0-876 GCF_001876935.1 Asparagus officinalis
GATGTTCGATCTCATGAGGAGTCATCAATTGAAAATGAACCCCACTAAATCCTTCCTCGGAATGTCTAGCGGAAAATTCCTTGGATTCGTCGTCACCACCAAAGGTATACATATCAATCCTGACAAGGTGAAGGCAATACATGAACTGCAACCCCCTAGAAATCTAAGAGAGCTCAGAGGATTGCAAGGGCGTTTAGCTTACATCCGGCGGTTTATCTCAAATCTCTCTGGGAAGTGCCAACCGTTCTCTAAGCTAAACAAGAAAGGGGTATCATTTATCTGGGATGATGCCTGCCAAAAAGCGTTCGAAGATATCAAAACATATCTGGCGAACCCTCCTGTTCTCGTTGCACCGAAATCTGGTAAACCGTTTTTGATTTATCTCAAAGCGATGAACCACTCGATAAGTGCCTTACTAGCACAAGACGATGATAACGGTCACGAACAGGCAGTTTATTACCTAAGTCGGACCTTGGTAGGCGCGGAGTCTCGATATCCGATGATTGAGAAAGAATGCCTCACATTAGTATTCGCAATACAAAAGATGCGGCATTACTTGGTTGGACAGACGATCTATGTCATCTCCAACGTTAATCCAGTACAGGTGTTTATGACGCAACCGGCCTCTATGAATTGGCGGTTAGCGAAATGGGCCCTTCTCTTGTCCCAATATGATTTGCACTTTAAACAGCATAAGTCGATCAAGGGTCAAGCGATTTGTGATCTTCTGGCGGCAAACCCGACCACAGATGCAGCAGAAGTATATGATGACTTGCCGGATTAAACCCACGAGGTTAACACTACATTGCACCAACAAGTATGGCAATTATATTTCGATGGTGCGTCGAGAGCAGTTAATAAGGTAATAACCCCGGG
>NW_017977656.1:0-876 GCF_001876935.1 Asparagus officinalis
AATTTCTTTTCATTTGGCCTATAAGGCCTTGCCTCAGCTGGACATCCCTAAATATGTAAATGCTTTAAATTGGGCTTTCGATCGGTCCAAAGCTCATAAGGTATTTTAGCAACTGCTTTACTTGGTACTCTATTCAGAATGTAAGCTGCTGTCTTAAGTGCTTCTCCTCAGAGTGACTCTGGTAAAGAAGAATGAGCAATCATACTTCTTACCATATCCTTAAGAGTCCTGTTTCATCTTTCAGCTACACCATTCATGCTAGGTGAACCCGACATGGTGTACTGTGGGACGATACCGCATTCTTCTAGGTATCTAGCAAATGAACCTGGACGTTGTTCACCTGAACCATCATATCTACCGTAGTACTCACCACCACGATCAGATCTAACGGTTTAAATTCTTCTGTTGAGTTGATTCTCAACTTCAGCTTTATAGGCTTTGAACATGTTCAGAGACTCAGATTTTTCATGAATAAGATATAGGTACCCATAGCGTGAGTAATCGTCTATGAATGATATAAAATATTATTGACCATTCCAGGATTCCGTAGGGAATGGCCCACAAATATCTGTATGTATCAATTCTAAGACATCCGAAGATCTGTTGGCACCTATTCTTTTCACTTTGGTCTGTTTTCCCTTGATACATTCAACACATACGTCGAAGTCCGAAAAATCAAGGGAATCCAAAATACCATCAGACACAAGACGCTCAACTCTACCTTTTGAGATATGACCCAAGTGCTTATGCCATAATGTCGCTGAATTTTCCTTATTTAATTTACGCTTAGTACCACGTGATTCCACTTGCAAGGATTCATTATAAGAAGCAATTGTATCGAGCAAATATAGGTTGTCATAAGTACTTAAGTAACCA
>NW_017977657.1:0-876 GCF_001876935.1 Asparagus officinalis
GCTTAAAAGATAGGGGTCATGTCCCTAAATCTCTTGGTACCAAGAATTCTTGGGTACCAAAATAAATTTTTTTAAATACCAAGAATTTTAATGTTTTTATCTTTCTTTTTCTTGGTTTTGAAAACTATGTTTTAAGATCTTTTGGTTATGAAAACAATTTTTTTATCAAATCTTTTGTTTTCATGATTATTAGTTTTGTTTTGATGAGAGGTTTGTACTTATATAACCCTCCGGATTTATTGGGTGTTTATTCCCAAATCATGTTTACCGGATGCTAGAATATTCATATGGGTTGATACTAGCGCTAGATATAGTTGCCTCTCTTGATTTTTGAATCAATGATGATTTGATTTTACATTTTTTTATTTAAACTTTGATTTATGATTTCTCTTAGTTGATTTGTTTTCATTTGAAAACTATTTGCATGATTCTCATGTTTCTCTTCTTTTGATTTCATAAATCTATTTTTGATCTTTATGTTTATGCTTTGAGACACATTATCTCAATAATACATTCATATGTGTTCTCATTCTCTTGTAAGTATGTGAGTGATATTTAGCATATTCATCTATGCTTGCTCACATATGTTTGCCATGATCTTCATTTCATACATTCATGAGGCATTTTGATAGGGGGAGCAATCCCTATATCTTTCTATATATTATACTCACCTATGCTTATTGATAGGGGGAGCTTTCGCTCTCTTATTCCTTTTGTCCCCTTTTTTGATGTTGTCAAAGGGGGAGAAATATTATGAGTATATGTATACTATTTCTTGTTTATATGCATGTGAATTACAATTTATAGATTTATTTTCTTTCATGCATATAAATTGTTTGTCATCATAAAAAATGGGGAGATTGTTGGCCTTCTTGT
>NW_017977658.1:0-876 GCF_001876935.1 Asparagus officinalis
TCAACCAAATAAGACGTATAACGCGCAAGTATCGAAATTAAGAAATTATAATTATGTTAAAAAGTTTAACGATAATGTTATAGCAACACATGTCTAAAGTAGTTAGAAACATAAACGCACGTAAGGAAGCATAGATATAATAATCAAATATAGTAAATAGTGAAGATAAAACATGATAATAATAACAGCGAAAGTACAAAATAGAGATATACAAATAAATAAATATCAATATTCAAAGAGTCATAAACAAATGTATCTTGTAATATTACTAGAAAGTACAAGATATAAGACAATAATGCATAATAAATCAGGCAAAAGGACAATAAATATTTTAATAAGGTATACACAACAAACATAATCACATAATAAATCAGGCAAAAGGACAATAAATATTTTAATAAGGTATACACAACAAACATAATCACAATTGAAATTAGTATTAAGTAAAAGAAATAAACATAATTTTAATAAGGTATACACAACAAACATAATCACAATTGAAATTAGTATTAAGTAAAAGAAATAAACATAAAAAACACATCAATACATATAGACAAACGAACAAAGGCAAATCATAATAATAATCAATAGCATAATAAAATGATACATAATAATTATTAGCATACAACAATTATATAACATAAAGTAAATAATACGAAATCATAGACAGGTTCAAAGAAACACAAATAAAATTAAAACATAAAGACAAAAGATATCAAGCAAAAAGATAAACAAGATTCAGAAACATATGATGTGTACAACAATATAATCATCATGTATAATAAGCAATAAAAATAAAAACACATTCATAATAACAAACATATAAAAGTCTGAATACTCATAGTTAATAATGCTAACAAGATAAACTATGATGGA
>NW_017977659.1:0-876 GCF_001876935.1 Asparagus officinalis
CCCACGACTGTCGTTGTGACGTTTGATCGGCAGCGAACCTGGGTACGAACTCTGATTGGCTTTCCTCGAGCCTCTTTCTTTTAGGATAACGTCTAGTCGCGGTGGTGACAGACTCGACTTCCTTCTGCTTTTCGCCTTCACTTTCATGATGTCGAGTAGTAGGAATTGGGCCACCCCCAGTGTCATTGAAGGATCTGGTCGTACCACCCCCAGTGTTATCGAGGGGTGAATCAGTCTTGACAATCATATTCAAATTTGGACCATTGTTATTTGTCCTATCTGGAATAGGCGTGATTGGGGTAACGCAACCGCTAGACCCAGCTTGATGATCCGATTTAGGAAATTTACACCTTTCAGCTTGCAACTCTCTTATTTGTCGCATAGCCAATTCCATCTTACCCTCAAATTCTTCTTTCTGCTTGATTAGTGCTTCTTGAACTATTTGAGTGAGCTGGTCAGGAGTAATGTTGAACGCATCCCTAGTGTTTTTAGAGAGACGTGATAACTCGTGTAGAGTCACTTTTACTGGGATGTTAGCCAATTGGGTCATAACATCGAAGTGATATGAAATATTTGAATCTCCCAGTCTATCTCTTCCAATCTGCTGATTGAATCGAGACTGCCTCGGGTTTTGAACATCTTGGTGCAGGGGCTCCTGTTGGGTCCTCTCAGCAGGTGCGGGGGTAGTTGTAATCATCTCCACCCCATCCAGTCGACCATTCTCATTCCCACGTTCATTGTCGGGAAACGAGAAAGTAGGCATTGCTTCGTCATCTTTCCCTGGAATAGCAGAAGTTCCATAACAAGTGTAGGCATCGAAAATTGCCTATAGGTCTCCACAAACGGTTCAGCGTTAAAGAGCGACGATGGACATCA
>NW_017977660.1:0-876 GCF_001876935.1 Asparagus officinalis
CTTTGAAGCGTCGATCCTCACCAAGGAGAATCAAGGCTTTTCCCGATTGCCTCACCAAGGAGAACAACGGAGAGTAAAAAAGAAAAAGGACCAATTTACAAATTTCCAAGAAAAAATGGACCAATTTGTAAATTTCCAGAAAAAGTAGCTCACCAGCGTAAGAGGGAGGCGCGCCATCATTCGGCGCGGTAGAGGATTGACCCCTCGCCATACGGGACATAGAGACCTGCAAGGTAAATTGAGGGATCAGATCTAGAAAAGGAAAAATCCCATTTTTTATCGCAATTCTACCCCTAAAAAGGCGAGCTTGAGGCATCAAATCACACCCTCAACCCTTATATACGATCCCGCGACTCCATACACTAGATCAAACATGAAATAGATCAAGATTGCGAAGGATTTACCTGAAGAAGAGCCCAAAATCCAATAAAGGCAAGACCTTTAAGGAAACTTGAACCACGCGCTCGAGGGGCCTGAAAGAAACTTTTGGTTTGGAGTTTTTGGGAGATTTCTCAGTCCAAGATTCAAAGGAAAGCCAGATCTAAGACAAATATCAAGGTTTGAAAGAGAATGGATGCTCGAGGGAAGAGAAATCAAGAGAAGAGAGGGAGGGGGTGGCCGGCCCTAGAAAGAGAGGAAGAAAAAGAAAAAGAAAAAACAAAAAAAAACCCCTCTTATAGCCTTGAACCAGATCTGGCTGAACCAGACCAGACCGGGCTAAACCAGACCAAGCTAGATTGGACCAGAATGGATCAGAATGAGCCAGAATGAGCCAGAATGAGCCAAATTGAGCCAGATTGAACCTGACTGGACCAGACCAGACCAGAATGAGCCAAATTGAGCCAGATTGAACCAGAATGAGCCAGTCTGAGTCAA
>NW_017977661.1:0-876 GCF_001876935.1 Asparagus officinalis
GTTGATAATTTACATTTAGTCTTTTTGAATTAATAAAATTTAGAATATAAAGCACATCAATTAGCTACTAAATCTTGAACTGAACTTTTATTCATATGGACAGGAGCGATTAAAAAATCAGCTACATAGACTGAGGTTTATATACTGTTGCCAAATTCTTACTGAACCAACAAATGAATTGGCCAAAGAAGTCATCAGGAAAGCCCAACTGCACCATGCTGAAACTGCCAAATTCAAAAAAGAGACGAGGAAGATCACAAGATCTCAAAGAAAATGATATTCTGAAATCAGCATAATTTTCAATGTTGAAGTTTACAGTTATTGAGTACATTGTCACTTAATGTTATGGAATACTCTAGTTTGTGTTGAACTGCTTTTCTATGTAAATATACTTTATAACAATAGCTTTGTCATAGTTTTATTTCGGATTATATGAAAATACTGTGAATGTAGTGAATGCTAATGGAAGAATTTCGATTACAGCATAGAATGTGAGTTATAATTCAAGCTTTTATGTAACATACAATAAATTGATCATACTTATTGTGGATTGTATGTATTTAATCTTGGATCACTGTTTCAATATTATCTTAAGTTATTATCTTAAGTTTCACTAATTTGTTGAATCTGGATTCACTTTGCTAAATCTCAATACATTTGGTTCAATCTTGGTTTGTTGAATCTGGATTCACTTTGCTAAATCTCAATACATTTGGTTCAATCTTGGTTCACTGTAGTGAATCTCGATTCACTTTAGTGAATCTCGATTCACTTAAAGTGAATCTAGATTCACTTAAAGTGAATCGAGATTCACTACAGTGAAACACTATTGACTGCAACTATAGTGAATCCAGATTCAATAAAGTGAATCTCGAT
>NW_017977662.1:0-876 GCF_001876935.1 Asparagus officinalis
CAGCAGATCAGCGCCGACCATACCGTGTTCTCTCGAAGAAGTGGGGGTCACATCACCTTGCTTGCAGTACATGTGGATGATTTGATTATTACAGGAGATGATGAGAAGGAGATTGCCCAACTCAAAGTGAGACTGGGTAAGGAGTTCGAGGTGAAAGATCTTGGCTTGCTTAGATACTTTCTTGGAATAGAGATAGCTCGAGGAGCGGAGGGGATCGTCCTATCCCAGAGAAAGTATGCACTGGATCTTCTCAAAGAGACAGGAATGTTAGGGTGCAAACCTGCAACTACACCGATCGACCAGAGGTTCAAGCTAGGTGCTGAGGCTGGAGAACCAGTTGATCGTGACAGATATCAGAGGTTGGTGGGAAGGCTGATCTATTTGAGTCACACACGTCCTGATATCTCCTTTGCAGTAAGCGTGGTGAGTCGCTACATGCACGATCCGAGGAAGGGTCATATGGACGCTGTGTACCAGATTCTGAGATATTTAAAGAGTGCCCCCGGAAAGGGGCTGATATTCAGAAAGAATGGACATGTGAACATCGAGGGTTATTGCGACTCTGACTGGGCTAGCTGTGCTGATGACAGGAGGTCCACCTCAGGATACTGCATCTTTATAGGAGGCAACTTAGTCTCGTGGAAGAGCAAGAAGAAGTCGGTGGTGGCGAGATCGACAGCTGAGGCAGAGTATAGAGCTATGGCCTTAGGAGTTGCTGAGTTGCTATGGTTGAAGAGTATGCTGGTGGAGCTGAAGCTGGATCAATGAGCTAAGATAAAGTTGTGGTGTGACAACAAGTCTGCCATCAGTATTGCCAATAACCCAGTGCAGCATGATAGAACCAAACACATCGAGATCGATAGGTTCTTCATCAAA
>NW_017977663.1:0-876 GCF_001876935.1 Asparagus officinalis
AAGGTAGTCCCAGAGAGAATCTCAGTGTTCGAAAGGCTTAATACCGAAACGCCAAAACCAAGGCATAGGAGTTTCCGACAAAAAAGAACGGCGGTTAAAGACGGAGAATTTCCGAGGGTCACCGCCAACATGACCAGCAAAGAGACATCGACACAGATTGATCTCAAGTCGTTTCTGGAAGCGTCCCGGCGTGTAACCCGTCTGCAGTCCGGAGCCATCGCACGAGGAACTTATGGTAGGGTTCGGACAAGATTGCCTTCGGAAGATGAAGAATCGGATTCCTGCTCTGCTGTCGCATCGGACAATACAGCGTCC
Organism: Asparagus officinalis; assembly: GCF_001876935.1. Classification (NCBI taxonomy): domain Eukaryota; kingdom Viridiplantae; phylum Streptophyta; class Magnoliopsida; order Asparagales; family Asparagaceae; genus Asparagus; species Asparagus officinalis. The sequence continues at coordinate 316 of NW_017977663.1, forward strand.
AGCGAAGGACAACCCCGCGAGTCATTTATGATAAGCGCGGAAGAAATGGCCAAGATGCTTGAAGACGCTTTGGCTAAGCAGAAAGAAAGTTTCAAATTCGAGATGGAGACGGCCATGCAGCAGATGAGAGAGATGCATGAACAGCAAATCCAAGCATTCAGGAACCAACAAGGTGAACCAAGCCACCGTAACCAGGTTGCTCAGGAAAAGGAGCACGCGGATGGGGATGAAGCTCACAATGCCAATAACAATGCAGGGGGTGGTAACGAGGATGCCAACGAAGATACAAGTGAAGACTTGAAGATCAAAGATCTCGAGAGCAAAATCAACACATTGATCTCCGCTCAAGAGACGAAGAAAACAGGCATTCCATGTCCATACCCAAGAGAGTGGGAATCGATCCCATATCCGGCGAAGTTCAATCTAATCAACTTCACGCCGTTCAACGGGAAGGGTTCCCCCACTCAGCATTTGATTTATTTCAAATCGCATCTGGGTATTATTTCCGGCAATGAACCTCTGATGGTGCGGTCATTCGTCGGCACTCTTCGCGGAGCCGCC
>NW_017977664.1:0-876 GCF_001876935.1 Asparagus officinalis
ACACTAAATCGCCTTTCTTGAAAATCCGTTCCTTAACCTTTTTGTTGTAGGCTTTGGAAATACGGGCTTAATACAACTCGATCTGTTGTTGAGCTTGAAGTCGCTTGTCGTCTAATGCTTCAAGTTCTTGCAGACGTCGTTGATGCTTTTCTTCTTCTGTTAGTCCAGTTGTGATAGCGACTCTCAGAGAAGGAATCTGGATTTCCAATGGCAATACAGCCTCACAGCCGTATACTAAAGAAAAAGGTGTGGCTCTTGTAGAGGTCCTTACTGTAGTGCAGTAAGCCCAAAGACATTCACCCAGTCTTTCATCCCAATCACGCCGGCTTTTAGAAACAAACTTTTTGAGAAGTTTCACTATGGTTTTGTTAAAAGCTTCTGCAAGACCATTTGCTGGTGGATAATATGCCGTGGATGCGACACTTTGGATTCTAAATTTGTCACAGAATCTCTGGAACCCAAGGCCGATGAATTGTGTCCCATTGTCGTGAACTATTCGCCTCGGGACTCCAAAACGGTAGACAACGTGATGCTTGATGAACTTGATTACGTTTGAAGTCTTGACTTCTTTCAACGGGATTGCCTCCGCCCATTTGGAGAAATAGTCGGTTACGGCTAGAATGAACCGGTGTCCCTTGGATGTCGGAGGGGAAATCGGTCCGACGATATCCATACCCCACATTTCAAATGGCCAAGTCGCTGATGTGGGGTGTAAGTTTCCTGGTGCTTGGTGTATGAAATCCCCATGAATTTGGCACGCGTGACAACGTTTAGCATAGTCAACCGCATCTGAAAACATCTTCGGCTAATAATAGCCGATTCGTCGGAGGCGATCTCCTAATTTGGCTCCGGGCTGATGAGCTCCGCACATACCAC
>NW_017977665.1:0-876 GCF_001876935.1 Asparagus officinalis
TTACTACTAATGTTGTTTGTCTAGTGTTCGTGCATTCCTATGTTTTGTAGACAAACAACGTAGTTGGAGAATGGATGGAATAGAGCTTCAACGATCATATCCAAAGGAGATTGGCGGAATGTCGGTGAAGCTTATGCAAATTCAAGTTGAAGATCCAAGTTCAAGCTTCATCCGCAAGATTACCAAGTTGAGCTACAATGAAGATCAAGATCAATCTTGGGTAATTTAGTATATGTTTATATTATGTGTGTTTAATACGTTAAGCTCAATATCTATACACACACATTTGATTGGTTTCTTCGTATATATATATAGTTAGATATATATACATAAGTTTTGGTTTCTATGCATATATATATAGTTATATATATATACATACATGTGTTTTGAGTTTTTATGATTATATATATGAAATTATACATTTCATATTTTCTATTGTGTTTTTGAAAACATTGCATAGAATATGCAATTTTGTGAAAATATTATTTTATTAGTTTATAGACTTCAATATCAGTTTATACATGTTTTACTAAGTCTATAATATCATTTTGTAAAGTGTCAAAATTCACATGTTTACATTTTTGTGTTTTGGACTATTTTGTAAAATGATGATATTTTTTATTTGGGAAGTCCTTTTTCGAAACCAGTCATTGTAGCATGTTTATTATCATGTCTACAATCATTCCCCAAAGTTTTATATTTTTTGGAATTTATTTTATATTTTTAAATAGCTTTTTAAAACCAGCAAAACAGGTTTTTCATGTGTCAAATTTTGGTCGACCGCACCGGTCAACCGATCATTTGTTCATTTCTTACCATGCGATAGAGAGTTGGTCGGTCGACCGGTCTGGTCGACCGAAAGCTCCATCGGTCGAC
>NW_017977666.1:0-875 GCF_001876935.1 Asparagus officinalis
GAGAATATTACGCTAATATTCTTAAGGATAACCCGGTCAGGTAAATGAGAATAATGTCCGAACCAGTTCTACAGAGGAAGCTGGGGGTGGACGATTTATGTAACGGGAAGTTCCCAAAAGAATGTTAATATTCTTAGGGATAACCCGATCGATATGAACAAAGTGATGAACACTAAATCTCTCACCGATCAGACTAATTGACGGTGGGACCACCAAATTCGATCAAGTTTAATCCAATCAAACTTACGTTATGTTCGTGCACTCAACACTTTCATAGTTAGAGTCCGGGTATAATAAATCTTGATCTGTCACCTGGTCAAACCTTTCTACAGTTAGGACCACAACCAAAACCCCCCTCTCGATTCCCCCAATGAACGAGAGGTCCACAAATCGAGCGATCAAACCTTCCTACAGTTAGGATCGTCTCAAACCTCCCAATTGGTCAAACCTTCTTACAGTTAGGACCACAGTCAAAATCCCCTCTCGATTCCTCCAATGAACGAGAGGTCCACTTTCAAATCAAGTGATCAAACCTTCCTACAGTTAGGGTCAAAACCATAATTCACTCTCGATAAACGAGAAATTCACCTTTAGTTCGGTAATCAAACCTTCGGACAGTTAGGATTATCCCAAAAACCTTCTGACAGTTAGGATTATCCGAATTTTTCGATCCTCGGAGTGGAGGTCCCACTCCTAGTTTCATCTTTCCGGATTCTGGGGGTGGAGATCCCACCTCGAGTCTCCTTTTCAAACGGGAGATAGAATATAAAATTCTTCCTCTCCCATTTCAGGTTCGCCTTCACCCTAATAGAATATAAAATTCTTCCTTTCCCGCACCAACCCTTTCCAAGAATTTATCAATCTAGGATTCATCC
>NW_017977667.1:0-875 GCF_001876935.1 Asparagus officinalis
CCTCAGGTACAAGTTCATGTGAAAATAAACTAAACAATATGATGCTTTTTGTAATATGTCATGGTATCTACAGAATTTGATTTTTGTTCAAATAGAGTATTACCTTATGTAGAGTATACAATTAAGTAATTAACTATGAATTTAATTTATCTACAGGGAAGTTCATATTTTTATCAATCTATTTCCAAGGGTTAACTTCATGACCGCTATAATTCATCAATCTAAAAGGAAACACAAAGTTTAGAATATTTTGCTTGGAATTACATCCACATCTTCAAACATTACTTTTATATATATTCTTGTTATTGTATTTGATTGATCAATCAACTTGTAGATACAACCACTCCAATATCGCATAATTTATCCTAAAATATAAATGTATTATTCAAACATTTTTAATTTTTAGCTTATGTTCATATATATTGTGTACATTCATTAAATTTATAACAAATCTTTCAATAAATAAAATTATAATTAAAAATAATATTAAAATTTTTACCACGTGCATTGCACGTGCAAGCTAACTAGTTAATCTAAAAATACTACTTATCATATTTATTATCATAATAATTCAAAACCAACCCTTTTTACAAAATAAATTCCTTTAAAGTTCTTTAATACCATTCAACAACAAATCCATACATAATATTACAATATTCATACTACAACATAATTAAGTCACAGTCTAATATATGCATATAATTCATAACAGATCTAAATATGAAATGACGAGTCAAGAGAAGCGGGATCTTGCCTCGGGTTTTTGTTGAACGTATCGACGTTGACGTGCGAGACTACGACGAGCGTCGGTGTTGGGGCGCTGGCGTGGGCTGTCGGCGTGCGGATCTAGGCCGAGGGGGTCGAACGTGGGACTG
>NW_017977668.1:0-875 GCF_001876935.1 Asparagus officinalis
GCCCACACAATGAGTGGCTCGGCCATTGTAAGCCCACAACATGAGTGGCTCGGCCATTGAAAGTTGTAATTCTCTTTGTCAGCTTTCTAACGCATCTTGAATCATCTCATTCCGAGTTCGGACGAGAGAGTTAGAGCCAAAATACCCGAGGACGTACGAAGGCAAAACAACTCAGCCAGGAGTTGTTTCTCGCCCACACAATGAGTGGCTCGGCAATTGTAAGCCCACACCATGAGTGGTTCAGCCATTTAAAGTTGTAAGTCTCTTCGTCAGCTTTCTAACGCATCTTGAATCATCTCATTCCGAGATCGGACGAGAGAGTTAGAGCCAGGCAAAACAACTCAGCCAGGAGTTGTGTGTCGCCCACACAATGAGTGGGTCGGCCATTGTAAGCCCACACCATGAGTGGCGTGGCCATTGAAAGTTGTAAGTCTCTTTGTGAGCTTTCTAACGCATCTTGAATCATCTCATTCCGAGATCGGACGTGAGAGTTAGAGCCAAAATACCCGAGGACGTACGAAGGCAAAACAACTCAGCCAGGAGTTGTGTCTCGCCCACACAATGAGTGGCTCGGCCATTGTAAGCCCACACCATGAGTGGCGTGGCCATTGAAAGTTGTAAGCCTCTTTGTCAGCTTTCTAACGCATCTTGAATCATCTCATTCTTAGATCAGACGAGAGAGTTTGAGCCAAAATACCCGAGGACGTACGAAGGCAAAACAACTCAGCCAGGAGTTGTGTCTCGCCCACACAATGAGTGGCTCGGCCATTGTAAGCCCACACCTTGAGTGGCTCGGACATTGAAAGTTGTACGTCTCTTCGTCAGATTTCTAACGCATCTTGAATCATCTCATTCCGAGATCGGACGAGAGAGTT
>NW_017977669.1:0-875 GCF_001876935.1 Asparagus officinalis
CTTACACGCGTGGGGAATTTCATCCTGAATCCTAAGAAAGGATATGCCGACGCCTCACACGCGTCGCCGATTTAGTCTTTTCCCGTAGAAAAAGACACCAGAGTTCGATTCTGGGGAATTTTATCCCGAAGCCTAAGTAGGGATAAGTCAGCGTCTAATACACGTTGCTGGGTAGCCTATTCCCATGACAATGGCGAAGTCTACGTATTCAATGTCGTAGCACAAAGTCTAAGGGAGTTCATTCCTTTAGCGCAACGTTACATGCGAACGGATTTAGACAATCCGCATGCTAGCCCGACTCAAACGGTAGTCGGTAAAGGCTAATCAAATCCGTTAAAGGCTGGGGGTTAGCCGAAAATCCTAAAGTCAACGCCTAACACGCGTCGCCGGGTAGCCTATTCCCGTAACAAATGGTAAAGCCTATGTATTCGACATCATAGCACAAAGTCTCGGAGAATTCAATCTCCGAGCATAACGTTACATGCGAACGGATTTAAACAATCCGCATGCTAGCCCGACTCAAACGGTAGTCGGTAAAGGCTAATCAAATCCGTTGAGGGCTGAGGGTTTGCCAAAAATCCTAAAAGTATTATGGTCAATCATTTCACCGTAACAAGGGCGAAGTCTATGTATTCGACATCATAGCACAAAATCTAAGGGAGTTCATTCCCTTAGCACAACGGTACATGCGGAACGGATTTAAACAATCCGCATGCTAGCCCGACTCAAACGGTAGTCCGTAAAGGCTTATCAAACCCGTTAAAGGCTGAGGGTTTGCCAAAAATCCTATGAGTATTATGGTCAAACATTTCAAACGGAATGAGGAATCGTAATAAAGATAAAGATAAAAACAGTTTCACTAAGAGAATCAAATG
>NW_017977670.1:0-875 GCF_001876935.1 Asparagus officinalis
TTACTCTGCAACTTCGATTTTGAATTATTCGTCAAATATTCGATATGTGTTTGCTAATTATTGTAGGGCGTATGTAACTTGTACCGGTGGGCGTCGTCATGGGGAGGGACGAGGGCGTCATTGGAGAGGGAGGAGTGCGTCGTCGCAGGGAGGAGGGCGTCGGAGAGGGAAGAGGGCGTCGTCGCGGGGAGGGAGGACAGCGTCGACGGGGAAGGAAGAGGGCGTTGTGGAGGGAAGAGGGCGTTGTGGAGATAGAAGCGCAGGTCCTCGGAGAGGGAAGAGAGAGTTGTTGCATGGAAGGGGGAGGGTGTCGTCGCCTGGAGGGAGGACGGCGTCATCAGCGGGGAGGGAGGAAACCCTAGGTGAGAGAGAGAAATATGTATTTGGTTGGAGTCGGAATGTGGAAACTCAGTGATGGTGAAAACCCTAGGTCCCTCTTAACATGTCTATTTATATATGGGGTAGAAGTTGCAATAAAAATTTTGATGGGTAATATTTGCAACAAGTTTAATTAATAGGATTAACATATAAAAAGTTATCGAATAGTTAATAATCAGCCGAATCGAATGTACATTTAGTTAAATTCTATTTGTTTATAAGTCGAGTACTAAAAAATATTCATTTAGTATTAAATGAACTGTCAGATTGAATATGACCGAATATCTGGACGAATATTAATCGAATTTTTTATTAAATATTTGGTTCCCTTCCATCCCTAGTTAGTATTAGTCTCTCAAATCGTTGATATTCCATATAGTCCCACAAATCTTTCAAATTTTCTCATTTGCCCCTCAAATCGCATGGAGAATTATGATGTGGTCCCTCAATGATCAAAATATACCTTATTAATGTTATCATTTTCAAAACCCATCCTT
>NW_017977671.1:0-875 GCF_001876935.1 Asparagus officinalis
TCGGCTGCTCACATGGGTTCTCAGGTATAACGCGTTCGTCTGTTCGACGCGTCTTCTTCTGAGTAAATACTGCCTTATTGGCCTCTGTAAGAGTCGTACGTTTGGAATCACTCTTTTGTGAGGGTGAAACCTTAACGGGCTCTTGGTCCTTTGCACGCACCGCCGAGCTGGTTGTTGCAAAGATCGATTTGTTAGGAGATCGTGTACGACCCCCAGTCTGGATGTTGGCTCGAAGCTCCTTCAACGATCCCCAGCTTTCCTTGACAAGCGCTTTTCCTCGATTCTCGGGTAGAGCATCGATACGGTTGTTCAGAGGATTCCTAGACTTGGGGAAATCCACGCTGCGGTGGGGCTTTACCGAAGGTTCGGGACCTGAAATGGACGAAGGTTGGAGAGCAATATTACCTGCTTTTACCTTAGGCGTTGATTCGGCCTTTGGCATCCAAACTCGTTCGGATTTCGGCGATCTCTTAACTGCCTCTCCCTTTAGCATTTCTCGTGCTTTTTGGACCAGGGCTCGGGCATGCGCACGCAAGGCGCGGCGCTTCTGGATTCGCTCCTCGAGAGTAGAACGGGTTCTTTTGACTTGAACCCATTTGTTCGTTTCTTCTTCGGAGGAGGGGCTGGTTGTTTGCCGGTGCCTGGATTTTAGATCCACGTTATAGCGGATCCCATCCATTGGCTCCAAAGCCTCGGCCATCTGACGAGCAAGACGTTGACGTCGTCTTTGTCGTGTTCTCTTTGATATTGCGGGAGCGTCTTCAGAAACCGTCTCCTCGGCGGAAGGGGAGTCCGGATCTGCGTTCTCAAGTGCAGAGGCGGCAACGGGGTCTTGGATTTTTGAACCGAAGGACCTGCAAACATTTATGAAAGAG
>NW_017977672.1:0-875 GCF_001876935.1 Asparagus officinalis
ATCGGAATCCGTTCCGCATGTAACGTTGTGCTAAGGGAATGAACTCCCTTAGACTTCGTGCTATGATATTGAATACATAGACTTCGCCATTGTTACGGGAATAGGCGACCCGGCACCACGTATTAGACGTTGACTTTATCCCTACTTAGGCTTCGGGATAAAATACCCCAGAATCGGACTCTGGTGTCTTTTTGTTCGGAAAAAGACTAAACCGGCGACGCGTGTTAGGCGTCGGCATATCCTTTCTTAGGATTCAGGATGAAATTCCCCATGCGTGTAAGGCATGGATTTTGGTGTTATTAATAACAACCTGCCACAATATTTCTTTTTAACGGTTAAGAACTAACCGGCAGCGCAGGTTAAGCGCAGACTTATCCTTGCTTAGGTTTCAGGATAAAATACCCCAGAATCAGACTCTGGTGTCTTTTTGTGCGGAAAAAGACTAAACCGGCAGCGCGTGTTAGGCGCAGACTTATCCCTGCTTAGGATTCGGGATAAACTTCCTAGGATGAATCCTAGATTGATAGATTCTTAGAAAAGGTTGGTGCGGGAAAGGAAGAATTTTATATTCTATTTCCCGGTCTTCTTTTATGGTGAAGGCGAACCCGAAAACAAGGAAGGAAGAATTTTATATTCTATTCCCTGATCCTGGAAAGGAAGAATTTTATATTCTATTTCCAGCGAAGAAGAAACTAGAAGTGGGGTGTCCACTCCGAGAGTCTGGAAAATTTAGATAAACTTGCCTTTTATAGGATGGGTTATCTAAACTGAAAATTGGTTCTTCGTTTATCGAAGTGGGATTTTCTACTCCGGTTATAACCATGAACAAGGTTTAACCAAAGAGAAAAAGGGAAGGAGTTCTTTCGTTTATCGAA
>NW_017977673.1:0-875 GCF_001876935.1 Asparagus officinalis
CACGTACTTGAGGCATTGATGCAGAGTTGACGGGACTATAAGGTTACCGTGGATCCAAGATCGACCCAACAGTAAGTTATAGGATATTTCTGCGTCAATCACATAGCAAGTAACTTCTGATTTTAAATCCCCGATCTGGCATTTGATTCGAATTTTCCCCAAGGGTCTAGACCCGCTGGTGTTGAATCCGTAAATCGTAGTGCCGGTGGAGGCTAGTTTGCTAGTCGGGATTCCGAGATGATGCATCAGTCGGAATGGCATGATGCTAACAGCAGAACCCGGATCAACTTGGATCCGGTTGACCATGCTGGAACCAATGTGCCCTGTGAAATACAAAGGCCGATCATGCTTTGAGTTCTTCGTCTGCATGTCTTCTTTGGTAAAAGAGATGCATGGAAAATGATGCGCCGCGAGATTGCAATGCTGAGCTGACGGCTCTGGTCCTTCAGGAGAGGGCTTGATTCGAGTTAAGAAAGCTTCAGAATCGCTCAAGGCCTCTTGTAATGCTTTCCTTGTATCCTTTGAAAGACGCAACAGCTCATATAGGGTTATCCTAGCCGGGATATTGGCCAATTGCGCCATGATGTCAAAATGGGGTGGAGAGCTTGCATTTCCCGGTTTGTCTCTCCCAATCGGGTGATTGAATCGAGACTGCCTCGGGTTTTGTACTTCTTGACGTAAAGGCTCCTTCCCTTTCTCCTTCTGCTGGACTTTCTCCGTAGCTACAGGCATTGGAGGAGTTGCTGCAATTCCCAGTTCTGGCAACGTCTTGGAAGGAGCGGTTTTGGTGCCTAATTGCTCGGAAACATCAGGGTACTTGTAGTGATACTCATTCCCACTTCGGGTTGCAAAGGCCTCCTGTTCATCTTCAGAAA
>NW_017977674.1:0-875 GCF_001876935.1 Asparagus officinalis
ATTTAGGTGTGGGGGTGGGAATTAGTTATTTTTTTCTCTTTATTTTACAATTTTAGTGCATTTTTGTCAATTTTTTTCTTTTCCTTAAATTTTTTTTTTAAAATATCGTCACTTGCCAAATTGATAGAGTTATGTAATAATTGATTTATTTGATAAAATTGAATTTTCTAATCCCTAGTTGGTTATTTACTTAAGTTCATCTTTTATGATAACTCTAAATAAATTTCTTAAGAAATGATTTTCAAAGTAGTATACTTTACTTAAGCCTTAACTTGGACTTTTATTTAAAATAATGAAATTTTTGCATGCTTAACTTAGAGTTGAAAATAATTTTTTTTAGGTTGTCTTGATTTACATATTTTTTAGACTATATATATATATATATATACATACACAGATATATATATATTAAAAACTAATCTTGTAAAATGCAAGGTGATTCTATCTTATAAAGCCTGAGCTGACCGAGTAATTAAGCCCAAGGAGTATTTCCATACTTAATGACCTAAGCCCATTTGGGTTGGGATCCATTGGCCCAAAACTCGTTAAATGGTCACTTAGAAAGCCCGTTAAAGTAGAAAAAAATCACCAAGGATGAAAGAGTTCAAAAAAAAATAATAACAATAATAAAAAATTAAAAAACTAATAAATGTTTTATAGTTGTATATATGGTCTTGGAAAATATTTTAAATCAAGCAACTTAAAAATTATTTAAAAACAAAGAGTTAGCATGTTCTTTTCAAAACTTTTAAATTAAATTTCTAAGTTTGACTTGATTTTGTATTGCTACAATGAGAAGATTTTCGTGAAAATATACCTTAGAGTTATATATAAAAATGTTTTCTTGAGTGATAACTGGCTCCAATTAGATTATC
>NW_017977675.1:0-874 GCF_001876935.1 Asparagus officinalis
TTCTTGTGAATTTTTGAATGATCTTCTCTATGCTTGGGATATCTATTAGCATTTTTTGACGCCTACAACGTGCTATAAGGAATAGCACCGCCTAAATATTGTATAACATACCCCATGAGATCGTCCATCGAGTTCGCCGTCAGCGCAACTCTAGCCATCTCATTAGTCACCTGAATATGCAGCTCCGGGTCAATTTTGTCAATCAGATACGCAGAGATACGTGCGACAAATGGCATAGCCTGGAAACTGCTTGTGGCTGCTCTCGTCGATGTAGATGGTGTGGAGGATGCTGTGGACGATCTGATGCTTATACCAGGTGAAGCTCCGACACCATGTAGAGGATATCTTCCTCTCCTATTATTAGGGAGAAATAAATATTAAACTTTGCTCTCAAATTCAATAATGGTAAACAAATATAAATAGTATGTAGTATTCAAATTGATTCGATTTTTCACCATCCTTACCTATTATGACCCATCAAGTTCTGTGTGAGATTGATGTTCTCCTCTGCAGAAAGCATGTGAGGGTCTGGCTCGGTTTGTTCCTCCTCCTGCGAAATGTAGACAGATGCAGCCTCCTTGGATGCGTTCTCAAATCCCTCCTAAAGCACAAATTTATAGTTAATTCAAGATAATGACCATATTATTTGTGTTCTCGTTTCCTCGTAATGTTAACAAAATAGAATTAATAATACTACTCAAGATATGTATAAGTCTCACCACTAACTCGAGATTTGCCGTGATCTTATCCCGATTCCTCTCATCACCCCTATATTGTTCACGAAAAGTACCATACCATATGCCGTTCTGGCCCTCAAGTGTATCGGCATTAATGATTTCCCCTGTCATATTATAAATTATGAGATTTCATAATC
>NW_017977676.1:0-874 GCF_001876935.1 Asparagus officinalis
AATAGCTCATAATCATGCATGAGTCCACTAATCTTAGATTCTTTAACTTGGGGTGTTCCTTCATGTGTGGCACATAATTTTTGCCAAATTTCGTATGCGGTTTCACACGTGGAAACCCTATTGTATTCATTGGGGGGAAAGACCACAGATTAAAGCGTTCATGGCCTTAGCATTTAGATTGGCAAGGTGCCTTTCATCATCGGACATGTTCTCAACTTTGGACTTCTCTACATATTTCTTTTCTATAAGCCCTAGGATGTCAAGATCAATGCAACGAAGGTAAATTCTCATCCTAGCCTTCCAATAAGCAAAATTTGCCCCTGTGAAGAGAGGTGGTCTAGTGGTGGATTGTCCTTCTAACATATGCATATTCAAGGAAGCCTCCATTAGATCTTTTCTCTAAGGTTGTTAAACCAAAAACTGATATAGTGACCAAGCTCTGATACCAATTGTTGGACCCTAGAGGGGGGGTGATTAGGGTCAAGAGGCTCTAAAAAGCAATTAAAAATCAGCACAAGCAAACCACAAAACAGAAATGCGATAAAAGTAAGAGAGATAAGGTTAGGAGTTCGTTATCCTTGACGCGCGATGTGTTAACGAGGTTCGGCCCTCTGGCCTACGTCCCCGCTCCCCACTCTCGAGGAGAAATCCACTACACACCCGGTTTGGAAGCCGGAACTTCGTCTACACAGCGATCTCCACAGATCTCTCTCACTACACAGTTTGATCTCACAGATCACACTCCCTCACAGTAGATCTCCACAGATCTCACTCACACAGCAGAAGAAAGAAATATAAGAACCTTTCTTTACACAGCCCTTATAGCAAAGAGAAGGTATACTGAAGCTGGGAGGTGAATCACACTTGAAAACAG
>NW_017977677.1:0-874 GCF_001876935.1 Asparagus officinalis
CCTCAAACTAGCGGTCAAGTGGAGGTTTCGAATCGAGAAATCAAGAGTATCTTGGAGAAAACAGTTAATTGTTCGAGAAAGGACTGGTCTATGAAACTCACGGATGCCTTATGGGCCTATTGAACTGCCTACAAAACACCCATAGGTATGACACCATTCAAATTGGTATATGGCAAATCGTGTCATCTCCCAGTTGAGTTAGAGCATAAGGCGTATTGGGCTATCAAACTGCTCAATTTCGATATGAAGACCGCAGGTGAGAAAAGAAAGCTTCAACTTCATGAGCTAGATGAGCTACGATTAGATTCCTATGAGAATGCTCGCATTTATAAAGAAAAGACTAAACGATGGCACGATAAGAATATCCTTCGAAGAGAGTTTAATCAAGGAGATATGGTATTACTTTTCAACTCTCGTTTGAAGCTTTTTCCGGGCAAGCTCAAGTCTAGGTGGTCCGGACCGTTTCAAATCCGCGAGGTTTTTCCTAGTGGAGTTGTTGAAGTCTGGAGTGAAACAACGGGATCTTTCAAGGTGAATGGGCAACGATTGAAGCACTACATTGTAGGGGAACAACACGAGAAAGGGGTCACTTATACCCTTTCCGATCCCCCTTCGTCGGATAATTAAGCGCAAAAAGGGGTCGAGCTCAAGACCATAAACGAGCGCTTCTTGGGAGGCAACCCAAGTTTTCATCCATTTTATTTATCTTATTTTATTTTATTTTATTTAGGCAATTGGATCGGCATAAATTTAACTTATAACATTTTTAATCATGCAGGTGAGGAGAAGGAAGAACAATTCTTTTAAAAAAAAAACTGCAGAAAAAGGAGTTCAAATGGGATGGCAGACTCTACCACACCCGTCTGCCACACCC
>NW_017977678.1:0-874 GCF_001876935.1 Asparagus officinalis
TTCACAATTAGAGACAATTAGGATTTAAAAAAAAAAGATTTTATTTTTGTTGACCATAATAAAATTCATATTTCACTTGGACATTAACTAACAAGATAATAATTTCAAACATGAATCATCTTCTCACATTTGCTTGTTGTTGACCATAATTAAAAAAAAAAAAGATTTTCTTTTATCATCCTTTTTAGTCGTTTTTAATTTCTAGGGTTGCATTTCATATAGTGTAGGAATTCACCAAAGTGATTGTAGCACTTGATTTGGCACACACTTAAATCATTCTTAAGGGCAAAACCCCAATCAAGATAAGGTAAGGGATTTCATCACCCTTTCCTTAGCCCACAAATCACTAATTCCTCACTTCACAAATCCAAGCCTTCTAAAACTCATTAGACGTTGGCCCCTAAGGATTCGAGCTCAATAAGGAACAAGAAATCCTTAAGTGAACGGTTAAAGTTTTCTCAGAATAGTTGGTGTCTAAGGAAAGGTTTAGGGGTTGCGTAAAGCGCTCCGTAAGGAAAGAGGTACTTAATTGATCTTTGATCACCCTCTAGTACTATCCTTACCTGGCTAACTACCTGGGTAAAACTTTGATCTTTTCACTGTAGGAATTTTTGGTTAGGAGCTGGTCTAGTGGAGTTAGGCTAAACCCTAGAGTTAGAGTTGATTGAAAAGTGATTGCCTTGATTTGTTTTAGTTAGGATTTTTCTTTTTCTTTATCTTCTCATATTAAAAAAAACTAATTTTCTTTCTTCTTTCCTTTATAAAAAAAAAAACTAATTTTCTTTCTTTCCTTAAAAAAAATAATAAAAATATTTGTTTTGGTGTATGCAAATTTGGGTTCGGGATAATTTTCATCGCTTAATCCGTGTTGAAC
>NW_017977679.1:0-874 GCF_001876935.1 Asparagus officinalis
GAACTTAAAAAGATCCAAGCTTTGGGACTTCGAGGACTTGTTCATCCAGATCTGGTGCTCGGCGATCGTTAACACCAAATAAGGCAGGTGTTCGAGAGGACCGGATCTCAGATATACGCAGGCATACTCCGGATCAAAGCTTGGCCTTTGATCCCGAGATTTGGACGATTATTTCCTTGGTGAACTAATCCTCCCCGGCTATTATTTTCTTGGTGAAATAATACCCGTCGTACTGCGTAGATCCGACCGGATCTAGATCTCGCGGTGGTCCACGGATAAACCCCGGCGCAGGCAAAGAACCCACAAAGCGAGTGACCGCAAACAGGAGCTCGCGATTTGTTCGATAAAAGGAGAAAGTTGTAATCTTTTTCTTTATTTTTGATTTCGTTGTAACCGGATCTTATAAAAAGACCGGATCTTTGTAACTCAAAAAGTTGTTATTTAAAGATAGCAGATGACAATTATTTCAATGAAGAAGAAAACCATTTTCCCCGCGAACAATCTGGCGACCACAGTGGGAGCTAACGATCTCACTGCCGAGATCGTCACATCGCAGCCGCGGATCTCAATCCCGGTCGAGGAGGAGGTCGAGTATGAATTCGACCAGGCCAAGTTCGAGGAGTACCTTTCGTCCTCGTCCGGATCTACCTCCCCCCGCAAGTCTAAGAAATTCTCCTCCAGGAGAAAAGCTCGTTGGTTTGAAGAAGTTCAGAACGCCAACGAAGCTCTCACCCCAGCTGACGCCAAAGTTGCGTCAGGTGAAGTTCCACCGACCTCTAACGAGGTCAAACCTATTCTTGTCAATGCTTCTACTGTTGAGGGCGTTGTGACTCTCTCGAAGAGAGCCCGCTAGAGGCGACATCAACGCCTTGCG
>NW_017977680.1:0-874 GCF_001876935.1 Asparagus officinalis
ATGAAATAGACTTTCATGTTAAGTCTAATTCAACTTGCTTTTAGACTTAACATGAAAAAATAGAGGAGATAATAACATTTTGGAGTTTTTTTACTTTTTATTCTCTCTATATGTTTAGTTGGCATGTAATAACTGCTAAAGAAGGGCTGTAGAACATAGAGTTTTTGCTTTTGGGGCTGAACCACATGAGAAAAAAGTGGAAGGGCTGAAGCACATAAACTTTTTGCTTTTCGGGCCTTGACATAATTTTCCCTATTTTTAGTTCCAATTATTTTAAACGAAACATATTACTGTTAGAATTTATTTTGGCTAATATGTTGTAGAAGGTGAATCTGTTAATTTTAGTGCAGATTGTTTCCTTATTAGTGTAATAGCCCTAGATAAAAATATGTATATACATATAAAAATGATAAAATATATAAAAAGAAATAATAATAATAATAATAAAATCATATATCGGTGATTTTTTTCCACCGCTTACTATGGTGGTAACTCTTTTTACCGCCTCCCAATAGTATTAAAGGGGAGGAAAGGGGGAGAAATTAGGTTTTAAAAAATAAAATAAGAAGAATAAGAGGAAGGAGACAGTGAAAGGGAAAGAAAAAGAGAGGATTTCATCTAAAATTCAAGTTAACCCAAAGGTATAAACAATTCCCTTTGTTGATTTCTGGATTTCATTTATTGAGTTCTTAAAAAAATGAAAGAGAACTTATCTGACCGTTGGCGACTCCACTCGCCGAAGGGGGGTTCGCCTCGGGTGGCCGCTTTGGCGTCGGAGCTTGAGCAGCTGTGCCACCTTGGCACCACGGAGAGAGAGAGAGAGAGAGAGAGAGAGAGAGAGAGAGAGAGAGAGAGAGAGAGAGAGAGAGAGAGA
>NW_017977681.1:0-873 GCF_001876935.1 Asparagus officinalis
CTGAATTTGTTGCTCATGCATTTCTCTCATACTCTGCATGGCCATCTGTATTTCGAACCTGAAGCTCTCATGTTTCTTAGCCATGGCTTCTTCAAGCATCTTGGCCACTTGTTCTGCGCTTATCATCAGTGACTCGCGGGGTTGTCCCTCGCTGGATACTGTATTGTCTGATGCGATAGCAGAACAGGAATCTGATTCTTCATCTTCTGACGGTAATCTTGTCCGAACCCTACCATAAGTTCCTCGTGTAATGGCTCCAGACTGCAGACGAGGTAGATACCAGGGTACTTCCGGAATTGACTCAGGATTATCCCTTGTCGATGCCCTTTTGCTGGTCATATTGGTAGTGACCCTCGGAAATTCTCCATCTTGGTGGTGACCCTCGGAAATTCTCCGTCTTCAACCACCGTTCTTCTTCGTCGGAAACGCCTCGGCCTTGGTTTTGGCGTTTCGGTACTAAGTCTTTCGAACACTGAAATTCTCTCGGTGACTGCCTTGATGCAGTTGCATTCAGACAGTACCGCCCGAATGAGCTTTGAACAAGGGCACTGAGTTTCTAGCCTTCGAGGACTTCTCTTTCTGGCTTTGCTCGTACCCCCAGCACGATAGTACAGCTCGTCCGTTTATAAGTCGGAGTAACCTATCGTGTGTTGGCACGATTTCTCAGGTATAATGTAATCATCATCAGACGATAAGGTTTCCTTCTGAGAGCGAACTACCTTCTTCGGGCTTTCAAAAGTTACGCGCCTCGAAACATGCCTTTTTGGGCGTGAGTTCTCAGCCGGCTCTTGGACTTAAATGCGTAAATTGGTGCGCATAGCTGCCCTGATTTCTTTATCACGTTGGAGGTGACGGCGACCCCCAGCGTGTTGA
>NW_017977682.1:0-873 GCF_001876935.1 Asparagus officinalis
CCACACACGATAGGTTACTCCGACTGTCAAAATGACGAGTTGTACTATCGTGCTGGGGGTACGAATAGATACAGGAAGAGGAGTCCCCGAGAACAGGAAATTCAATGTCCCTGTTCCAAACTCATTCGGGCGGTATTGTCTGAATGCAATTGCATTAAGGCGGTCCCCGAAAGAGTTTCAGTTTTTGAAAGACTCAATGCGGAAACGCCAAAACCAAGGCCTAGGCGCTTCCAACGAAGAAGAAGGGTGATTGAAGACGGAGAATTTCCGAGGGTCACCACCAACATGACGAGCAAAGGGACATCGGCACGAGAAGATTTCGAGTCGATTCTGAAAGCTTCCCGACCTAGAACCCGTCTGCAGTCCGGAACCATAGAGCGAGCAACTTATGGTAGGATTCGGACAAGACGCCCTTCAGAAGATGAAGAATCTGATGCCGGCTCCGCGGTGGCATCAGATAATACAGTATCCAGCGAGGGACAACCCCGCGAGGCCCTGATGATAAGTGCGGAGCAGATGGCCAAGATGCTTGAAGACGCTTTGGCTAAGCAGAAAGAAAGTTTCAAATTTGAGATGGAGATGGCCATGCAGCAGATGAGAGAAATGCATGACCAACAGATCCAAGCATTGGCGAACCAACAAGGCGAGCAGAATCGTCGTAACCCGGTTAATCTGGAAGATGAGGATACAAATGCTCAGAATACCAATGATCATCCTGTCAATGCAGGGGGTGGTAATGAGAATGCCAATGATGACACAGGCAAAAGTCTGAAGATCAAAAACCTCAAAAGCAAAATCAACACGTTGATCTCCGCTCAAGAGACGAAGAAAACAGGCATTCCTTGCCCATACCCAAGAGAACGGGAATCGATC
>NW_017977683.1:0-873 GCF_001876935.1 Asparagus officinalis
GTGGTCGAAATCGTCATGGCCGACGCACCGCCCAAGAATACTGGGGGTGGCCCCACTAAAAATAACAATATTAAGGGTGGACCCACCAGTGATAATAACACTGGGGGTGGCAGTATCATTCCTCTCGACAATTGTCCAAAACAAGATAGAGATCAGGCCGAAAAGATGAAGGATCTCGAAAGAAAAATCGACGCCCTGATGTCTGCTCGAGAGGTGAAGAGGACCGGCATTCCGTGTCCTTACCCGAAAAAGTGGGATTCGATCCCGTATCCGGCGAAGTTCAACCTAATCAACTTCACGCCGTTCAACGGAAAGGGCTCGCCCACTCAACATCTGATCTACTTCAAGTCTCACTTGGGGGTGATCTCTGGCAACGGACCCTTGATGGTTCGGTCATTCGTTGGCACCCTTCGTGGGCCTGCCTTCGATTGGTACCGCCGTCTCAAGCCTGGAAGCATCAACAGCTGGGAGGACTTGGAAGGCATGTTTCTCGCCCATTTCTTCGATGATGACACCGAGGTGTCGATCAGGACACTCTTCGACGAGAAACAAAAAGGCGGAGAGCCGGTGGATACCTTCATCAAACGCTTCCGCAATCAGGTAATGAACCGCAGGGATCCCGTCACGGAGGAATTCCTCTTGCAGACTTGTCAAAACAACTTGTCCATTAACATCTTGGACGTGATGGGAATAGAGCCGCTCAATACCTGGAAAGAGTTGAAGGCTCGAGGAGAACAGGCTGAACGCTTCATCAGAAGGCGGAAGGTCGAGAGGAGCCAACAGATGGTCAACCCTCTAGATTCAGATCTTGTACCGCATGATGAAGGGGACGCACCCGCAACGGTTATTGACGATAATCAAACGTCGCAACAG
>NW_017977684.1:0-873 GCF_001876935.1 Asparagus officinalis
AAACGCGACCCTCGCGAGACCCCCGAATACTCTGCGTAGCGCGACTAGATTGAGGGGCGGATATAAGAAATTTATGGATTCAAGGCCTCTCAACCAGATCCATGTTCACCAAGAGCCAGTCTTGTCCAATCATGGACTGGGGGTTCCAATTCAAACCTCACGATCAGTGAGTAATTCTCCTCGAATATTTATAACAGATTTGAGAGAGTTCATATCGAGAGAAAGACCGATGCAACAAATCATTCGTTCATTCCAATGTGAACGGCTGATTCCTACGGTCCTCTCGGGATGTCAATGTTGTTCATATGCGACCAAACAATTGGTGTTCGACCGATTAACGCATGTTACCTTGCCCAACCAACGACGACGTTCTCACAGGAAGAAGTCTCCAAAGACCGAATATCCCGAGGTCACTATCAATGTGATCAACAGAGGGAAAGCCTCAGGTCCTAGTTCCGACGACTCTGAGACAAGTCGTTCGCCGACCGTCAGAGAAATCGCTAACGAGTTTGAAGGAGTCTACCAACGCACTCGGACGCGAACAGGAACCATTCTCCCTGTCAATTATCGGAGGTTAGCCAGAGGAACCAATTCCCATTGTAGAGTCCCAATCATCAAGCTCTTTTGTTGAACATGAGAGCTCCGCTTATATGACGGGAAACCATGAAGATCTCGCGAAGAGACTTGATGAGCATGAGGCCATGCTTAAATCTCAGCAGGAGGCCATCAATGAACTCATGGCCCTGTTGACTCAAATCGTCACAGACAAGGCCAAATCTCAGGAGACCGATTCGCCGCTTAGGTAAGAATCCTCCCGGAGAGGAAAAGCGTCTTCATCCCGACCTCACACAAGCAAAGGGAAGGGAAAGGTGG
>NW_017977685.1:0-873 GCF_001876935.1 Asparagus officinalis
TCCTTTTCGATAAACGAAAATCCACCTCTGTCCCCTTTTTCCACCAAACCTATAAAAGTTAGGGTTGAATTTGGGTCTTCTCCTCAATAAATGAGGAGTTCTTTGGGTTCAAATGACCAATCCTATAAAAGGTAGTGTCGTTCGAACTTTTTTCCGATTCTCGGAGTGGAGATCCCATTCTTAGTTTCATCCTGTAGGATTCTGGGGGTGGAGATCCCACCTCGAGTTTCCTTTCCGCCTGAAGATAGAATATAAAATTCTTCCTCTTCGACAACGGGAGATAGAATATAAAATTCTTCCTCTCTCGTTTCTTTTCCACCGGGAGATAGAATATAAAATTCTTCCTCTCCTCGGACCTTTCGGGTGCTCGGAGTGGAGATCCCACTCCCAGTTCATCCTTCCAGATACTGGGGGTGGGGAGTCCCACCTCGAGTTTCTTTTCCAGCTAAAGATAGAATATAAAATTCTTCCTCTTTAGCACCGGGAGATAGAATATAAAATTCTTCCTCTCCTCGGACCTTTCCGATGCTCGGAGTGGCGACCCCACTCCCAGTTTATCGTTCCGGGTGCTCGGAGTGGAGATCCCACTCCCAGTTCATCCTTCCAGATACTGGGGGTGGGGAGTCCCACCTCAAGTTTCTTTTCCAGCTGAAGATAGAATATAAAATTCTTCCTCTTTAGCACCGGGAGATAGAATATAAAATTCTTCCTCTCCTCGGACCTTTCTGTTGGACCCTAGAGGGGGGTGATTAGGGTCTTATGCTAATCTAATCCGATTAAATGATAATTAAAACTAATTAATATGTTATCCTAGCAAGTATGAAATACAACAAGAATATAAGCTAGGATAAACAATATGAACAATGAGATATA
>NW_017977686.1:0-873 GCF_001876935.1 Asparagus officinalis
TTTCCCTCCAACCATGAGTTGAGTCAGCTGAAGGATCGCATGCCCGACCGCTACGAGACCTTATGGGATTATCACTTGTCATTACCACATTGCTTTGGTGCAGTCTAAGCCCCTAGCGAAGAGGACCAAAGCAAATGTGAGCCTGAAGCAGTTCGCATCATATTTGTTCAGGAATCTGGAGAGCCATTCTGGCCAATCTATTTGTGAACTGGCACCGCTGACTCCTTCAGAGTTTAATGAGCTGCTAAAGAAGACTAACGCCCGCTCCTATACCAATAGCAGTCCTGAGAGCGGCTTTCCTGCAGGGACCAAGTTCAGATCATTTTTATTCCATGCGACTGCGCCGATTCGTCCGATGGCCCTCCTTGCCGGTTATCTCGCCATCTGGTTGAAGAAATGTGTGGTCCCGTATCAGTCTGGTGACGCTCTGCCACTGGAAGTGCTCTATCCTGCAGTTCAGCTTGCCTAAAAGAAGGAACTTTCGCTTCTTCCGGTGATGGTTGCTAACATTCATCGAGGGCTTCGGCAGATTTCTGGTGCTTTTACACGGAGAGATGATGATAAACCGACTCAGATTCCTACCATTAAGGTAGAGCTCCCGTATATTTATTTGATGGCTTGGTTCGTTCTTCATCGTTCCGATGTGATGTCAATACCGAATGCCATAGACCAGTCTGTCCCCTTTCTACAGCTGCTTGAGAATGGTGAGTGGGAGGGCTGAGGATTCCCTGATATCAGGAGGCAGCTACAAGTCCACAAGTGCTGGGCATTCTCCACTTGCTTTCCACAGTTCTCCAGCCGGTGCGGCGAGTGTTTGATTGATGAGGAGAAGCCGAGGGAGTATAGGACTTATTTGGATATGGGCTGCTTTAA
>NW_017977687.1:0-872 GCF_001876935.1 Asparagus officinalis
CTGTACCACCGCCCATGTAGGTCTCCATATGTCTCATGACAAAAATACCACAATCAAATTTGTTTTCGGTCGTTCTCCACTCCATCTCAAGTCTGTCAGGTGTTAATGTATTTATTTCACTCGCCTTGTGATGTTTTTTGTCTGCCAAATATCTCACAAAATTCTGGTGCTGTTTAATCAAAATTAATCATTGTCACATAATAAATCCAAATTATTATACAGTAATGTTTAATGTAATATACAATTTGTTTTGGTTGTTTATATGGAAACAGTATTAATGACATTGAATCACGATTCATTGGATCTAGCTCGCTAGAATTTAATAGAGTTAGTTCACCTGGACTTACTCTAATGAATCTGGATTCATATTAGTGAATCTGGATTCATTAGAATTAACTATAGGTAGTGGATCGTGATTATGTGATGTGAACACAGATTAACTAGCTATATTGAATCGAGATTCATAGTAAGATGTGAATCCAGATTCACTAACTCTAGTGATCAAAGTTTGAGATCACTAGTTATAGCTAGTGGATCGTGATTACGTGATGTGAACACATATTTACTAGCGCTAATCTGGAATTATCTGACTCTAGAGTTAGCTAATATGGATCGTGATTACGTGATGTGAACACAGATCAAAGTTTCAAGATTCACTAATTATAGTGATCGAGATTCACTAGAGTTAACTAATCTGGAATTATCTGACTCTAGTGAATTCCAGATTCACTATAGTGAATCTGGATTCACTATATTGAATCTGGATTCACTATAGTGAATCTGGATTCACTATAGTGAATCTAGATGAATCCAGATTCACTATATTGAATCTGGATTCACTTATTACTGTATTTTGCCAGTTAATGTTTAAA
>NW_017977688.1:0-872 GCF_001876935.1 Asparagus officinalis
TGAACCAAAATAGTTCCAATTGAAATATGTGTGAATCTAGTTTTTAAAACAGGAAGTCATTCATAAAAATAGTTTTCTTAGAGAAAGATATGCTCATTTTACTAACAGTAGCGCCAACCATTTTCTGGGCAGTTTGGCCCAGTTTCTTCTTTTCTAGAGATTGTTTGCGCTGTTTTGAGATGTGTTCGCGGAGTTTGAGCCGCTCGATTGCTACACTTACTGTCATAAATATGTAGTAATATATATGTGAGTATCCCTAGGGGATTATGATAAAATATGGTTACGATTACACTCTTGAGTTTTTGAGTTAGTTCGTGAACCGTAGATGAGACCGTGATGAAATTCACTCCATGTAGAACCCCGTATTTTACTAGAAGTATATGTGAATTATTAGTGATAAATAATTCTATTTCGCACGAGCGTGCGAAGAGGTCGATGTACCTGTGATAGTTGTCGATCCGCACGATGTTGCGATGATATCTACTTGTCGATGAGCACCGCCCAATACCACTTGGGATAGGGCGTCGATATACCCTTCGTACAGGCCATTTGGTCGGGTCTTAGGATGCTTAATCTAGCAGTCCGTTCCGCACTAGGGTGCGATGAGGCTTGTGAGCCGTATTTCTAGGATACCTATTTGGTAGTCCGTTCCGCACTTAGGTTATGCATTGTGATGCGATGAGACTAATGAGCCGTGTACATTGTTTAGGATACCGACATGGTAGTCTGTTCCGCATGATAATGTGATGAATCAGAACTTGCATGGAGTTGCATTGTGACGATTGTTGATAATCTAAGTTTTTGTGGACGCCAAAAGTGATTATGATACATTGTTGAGGTATTCGATTGAGATATCCGGTTATGCGAATATA
>NW_017977689.1:0-872 GCF_001876935.1 Asparagus officinalis
CTTTTGTCCTTTTTACGGTCAAGGACTAACCGGCCATGCGTGTTAGACATAGGCTTTGGGATTTTTGGCCAACCCCCAGCTATCAACGGGTTTGACGTGCCTTTACCGATTACCGTTTGAATCGGGCTAGCATGTGCATTATTAAAACCCGTTTCACATGTAACGTTGTGCTAAGGGAATGAATTCTCTTAGACTTAATGCTATGATTTTGAATACATAGACTTCGTCTTTCTTACGGGAATAGACTACCCGGCAACGCGTGTTAGGCGTTGACTTATCCCTACTCAGGCTTCGGGATAAAATTCCCCGTGCATCGAGTGCCCGGATTTGACAATCGTGTCTTTTCTAAAAGCAAAGACAGATTGAGAAACGGGAGAGGAAGAATTTTATATTCTATCTCCCGGTGCTGAAGAGGAAGAATTTTATATTCTATCTACAGCTGGAAAGGAAACTCGAGGTGGGATCTCCACCCCTAGAATCCGGAAATGATGAACTGGGAGTGGGTTCTCCACTCCGAGCATCGGAAAGGTCCGAGGAGAGGAAGAATTTTATATTCTATCTCCCGGTGCTGAAGAGGAAGAATTTTATATTCTATCTACAGCTGGAAAGGAAACTCGAGGTGGGATCTCCACCCCCAGAATCCGGAAGGATGAAACTAAGAGTGGGATCTCCACTCCGAGAATCGTAACAATTCGGATAACCCTAACTGTCGGAAGGTTTGATTACCCGATTTGGAAGTGGACCTCTCGTTCATTGGGGGAATCGAGAGGAGATTTTGACTGTGGCCCTAACTGTATAAATGTTTTGACCAAGCAGGAGTTTGAGACGACCTAACTGTCGGAAGGTTTGATCGCTCGATTTGAAGGTGGACC
>NW_017977690.1:0-872 GCF_001876935.1 Asparagus officinalis
AATATGAAAAGAGGTCGTTTTTGAAAATTTGTCCGTTTCCTCACTGATCCGCACCAACTCTAGTCCTTTGTTACCAACATCATAAACACTATGATTCATATCAATCCAAGTCACGTCAAGGCACCTCATTGACACACTCCGTATCGATATATCATCTTCTTCCTCTATATTGAACCTCTCTAGTCCAACATTGTCGATGCTAATAGAGCTTGCAGATTCTTGCCTGGCAATCGATTTACAATGAACATTCGATATCTGTTTGCTGATAGCAGGAGCTGCATATCGCTTGAAATCCTCTTCAAGTTCTTTAGCCACTTGGTTCATTGTAGGTCGGTTCTTTGGCTTGTTCACGACACATTTGAGCGCTAGTTGCCCCATCTTAAGCATCATTTCCATGTTGCATGCTTCCAACAGTAGATCGGCATCAATTATTTCCTCTACTGTACCTTTATCCAAACTAGGCCTCGCCTGGAAACGCCGGGAAAGAAATTAGATATGTAGGAGAAATTTCAAATCCAAATTGAAATAACTAACGGGAAACGTTTTGAAAATAAAATAAATTCTATTTATTCTAACGAAAACTATCATGAATTTTAAATTCTCACGACAGGACCTCAAACAGTGTTAAACTTCATAATTTTGATTTAGTAATGAATGTTTTTTTAAGATGGTATCATAGCAGCCAATATTCACATTTCATAAACTAATCATTAAAGTGAATTTAAGAAAGTCCCACGGCATAAAAAAAAAATTGTTTGGGACAAAAAGATGCTCAATATACACGTACAAAACTCATAAAGTATAAAATCATAATTCTCGATTCTGTTCATAATTTAGAAGTTTTAATGCAGCGGAAAAGACTTTGAGAAATT
>NW_017977691.1:0-872 GCF_001876935.1 Asparagus officinalis
GGGATCTCCACTCCGAGAATCTGGAAAATCTAGATAAACTTGCCTTTTATAGGATTGGTTACCTAAATTGGAAAAAAGATTTCTTCGTTTATCGAAGTGTAGTTTCAACTTTGGCTATAACCGCGAGAAGATTTAACCAAAGAGAAGAGAAAGGAGTTCTTTCGTTTATCGAAAGGAGACTCTGATCTGAAAGGGGACCTTCTTGTCTATGGAAAGAGTCAAGAGGGCCAGATGGACATTTTTGGTGGACTCACTGTCAATTGAAATTAATCAGTGAGGGATTTTGGTGGAGAGAAAAATTTTGGGTTATCCTTTAGAATATTAAGTGTAATATTCTTCAAGGAACTTCCCGGTAAATGAGTTATCCTGAATGTACTAGGGATAGTACTTTTTCAGGAACTTCCCATTTATTGGCATTAATTGCCTGGCGCCCTCTTGAGTAATCAGGCGATATGCGCCGTTTGAATAGACTGTGTCTATTACAAACGGTCCTTCCCATTTGGGTTCGAATTTACCTTTCTTCTTGGAGGTGAGAATTATTGGTCGGCGAGCAGCGAGGACCAGATCTCCTTCCTTGAAGCTTCTCTGTCGGACTCTTTTGTTAAAAGCCCTAGACATCCTAGCCTGGTAAAACTCAATTTGCTGTTGAGCTTCCAAGCGCTTTTCATCCAGCCTCTCAAGCTCTCCGAGACGCTTCTGATGCTGTTCTTCTGTCGTCATCTCTGTTGCGAGTGCGATCCGAAGAGATGGAATTTGAATTTCCAGCGGTAGCACAGCTTCGCATCCGTATACCAGCGAATACAGGGTGGCACCTGTGGGCGTGCGTATGGTGGTGCGGTAAGCCCAGAGTGCCTCACCGAGTTTATCGTCCC
>NW_017977692.1:0-872 GCF_001876935.1 Asparagus officinalis
GATTTTATATTTTCTCCTACAAAACACCTTCCTCGTGTGATCGATATCTTAAATACTATAACTTGATACTGTTGTGCACTTGCAACCTTTTTGGTACATGTTTATGCCGCATCAAGTTTTTGGCGCCGTTGTCGGGGAATTAGTTATTTTTTCATCCTACTCAGACCATGGGAATTAGTTATTTTTTCTCTTTATTTTACATTTTTAGTTACATTTTCCCCCCTTTTTCTTTAAAAAAAAATTAAAAATATCGTCACTTGCCAAATTGATAGAGTTATGTAATAATTGATTTATTTGATAAATTTGAAATTTTCTAATCCCTAGTTAGTTATTTACTTAAGTTCACCTTTTATGATAACTCTAAATAAATTTCTTAAGAAATGATTTTCAAAGTAGTATACTTTACTTAAGCCTTAACTTGGACTTTTATTTAAAATAATGAAATTTTTGCATGCTTAACTTAGAGTTGAAAATAATTTTTTTCAAAGTGTCTTGATTTACATATTTTCAAAATATATATACATATACAAAAAAAAATAATAATAATAATATTTGCAAAAGAAGAGTGCGAAAAATGGGCACCAAAAAGAAAAAAAATAATACTCTTGAATTCTAGGTGATTCTATCTTATAAAGCCTAAGCTGACCGAGTAATTAAGCCCAAGGAGTATTTCCATACTTAATGACCTAAGCCCATTTGGGTTAGGATCCATTGGCCCAAAACTCGTTAAAAGGTCACTTAGAAAGCCCGTTAAAATAGAAAAAAATCACCAAGGATGAAAGAGTTAAAAAATTTTTTTTTTTAAAAACTAATAAATATTTTATAGTTGTATATATGGTCTTGGAAAATATTTTAAATCAAGCAACTTGAAA
>NW_017977693.1:0-872 GCF_001876935.1 Asparagus officinalis
TCGAGTCGATTCTGAAAGCACCCCGGCGTATAACCCGTCTGCAGTCTGGAACCATCAAACGAGCAACTTCTGGTAGGGTTCGAACAAGACTACCTTCAGAAGATGAAGAATCTGATGCCGGCTCCGCGGTTGCATCAGATAATACGGTATCCAGCGAGGGACAATCCCGCGAGGCACTTATGATAAGTGCGGAACAAGTGGCCAAGATGCTTGAAGAGGCCATGAACATGAGAGAAATGCATGACCAACAAATCCAAGCATTGACGAACCAGCAAGGCGAGCCAAGTCGTCGTAACCAGGTTAATCTGGAAGATGAGGACACAAATACGAATGAGACTCATAATGCCAATAATCCTCCCGTCAATGCAGGGGGTGGTAACGAGAATGCTAGTGAAAACACAGGTGAAAGCTTGAAAATCAAACACCTCGAGAGTAAAATCAATACATTGATTTCCGCTCAAGAGATGAAGAAAACAGGCATTCCTTGTCCATACCCAAGAGAATGGGAATCGATCCCATATCCGGCGAAGTTCAATCTAATTAACTTCACGCCGTTTAATGGGATGGGTTCACCCACTCAGCATTTGATTTACTTCAAATCACACTTGGGAGTTATCTCTGGAAATGAGCCTCTGATGGTACGGTCCTTCGTTGGCACTCTTCGTGGAGCCGCCTTCGATTGGTATCGTCGCCTCAAGCCAGGAAGCGTGAATAGCTGGGATGATATAGAAACTAAATTCCTCACCAATTTCTTCGACGACGACACCGAGATATCCATCAGGTCGTTGCTTGACGAGAAACAGAAAGACGGAGAATTGGTTGATACCTTCGTCAAAAGGTTCCGGAACAAGGCGATGAATTGTCGGGACCCG
>NW_017977694.1:0-872 GCF_001876935.1 Asparagus officinalis
TCGTTGGTTTGTCGGTTTGTGCCGAGCTGAGCTAAGGGACCTATAAGCAATTTTATATGCCTACAGCTGCCCCAAGACCGCTTCACAGAGGGTCTCGATATTCGAGGGAATCTTCGATGGAACGACAAAGCCCAAATCAAGGCGTTCCCACCAAAGAGGATCGATTGCTCGAGATGATGAACCCCTAGAAGTGACTATCAACATGGTCAACAAGGGAAAATCCCCAATCATTTCAGGTGATTCCGACCCTAATTTCTCTCCAAGAAGCAGGGTCAATGCGGGAGTAGCTCAGCTTCAGCGAGAAGCCGTCGGAGATAACGACGGATTCTCATTCCGCGCTCGCCTCTGACGACACAACGTCTAGCATAGGGCAAGCTCGAGAAGTGTTCATGGCCAACACCGAGCAGATAGCCAAAATCATTGAAGAGGCCCTGGCTAAGCAGAAGGAAATGTTCAAGTTCGAAATGGAAATGGCTATGCAAGAAATAAGACAAATGCACGATCAACGGATCCGAGCTCTGTCGAACCAGCTAGTTGAGTCCGACCGTCGCACCCAGAACGCTGCAGTCAACAGCGATCCGGAGGTGGTCGAAATCGTCATGGCCGACGCACCGCCCAAGAATTGGCCCCACTAAAAATAACAACACTGGGGGTGGACCCACCAGTGATAACAACACTGGGGGTGGCCATATTATTCCTCTCGACAATTATCCAAAACAGGATAGAGATCAGGCCGAAAAGATGAAGGAGCTCGAAAGAAAAATCGACGCCCTAATGTCTACTCGAGGGGTCAAGAAGACCGTCATTCCGTGTCCTTACCCGAAAGAGTGGGATTCGATCCCATATCCGGCAAAGTTCAACCTGATCAACTT
>NW_017977695.1:0-872 GCF_001876935.1 Asparagus officinalis
CTCCGTTTGAGGTGTTTTCGATTGTTTCCCCGTAGATTCTTCGTCCGAACTCGGATTTGAGTGATTCTGAGTGCGTTGGATGCTTGATGAAGAGTTCGATCTGCTCTGGTGATTGGATTATCTATAGAGTGGTCGAGGCATGAGGGGCGTTGTCCTTTTTGTGAACAGTGCCGGGTTTCCCGATTGGTCCGGGTCTTCGTGGTTCCGAAGTCCTATCCGCTCATGTAGCTCGTCGATTCACTTCAGTCGTTCGTCGACGTCGATTAGGCTCATTTGGATCGGACGGTGACGTTCATTGTCGCTTGTTAACACTGAACCGGTTGTGGAGAACTATAGGCAATTTTTGATGCCTACAGATACCCCCTCCAAAGTGTTCCTGACTCGTTTCTTTTATAGAAGAGGCTGGAATACTTTGGATGTGATTGATCTGGCCTTCAGTCGGCGTAGTTAGCTTCAACTCTTGACTCTTTCGATTATTCGATGCTTTGACGAATAGCCGAAGTTCTTCCGGCACTGCGTTTATCGCTTGGCCGTCGTCGGAGTCTCGAGTTTGCAGCTGATGGATTGAGTTTGGCTAGTGTCATTGAGTTGACTTTGAACTACTTCCGCCATATTGTGCTGGCTTAGGGTTTCAGATCATCGTGTGTTTGACTTTTTGTCACAACGCGTTGACTGGCGTTGACCTAGGGTTACGCGTTGACCGGCGTTGACCCTTAGGGTTTTGAATCGTCGAACACTGACTCTGGTTGCAACGCGTTGACTGGCATTGACCTAGGGTTATGCGTTGACCGGCGTCGACCCTCAGGGTTTTGAATCGTCGAACGTTGACTTTTGTTGCAACGCGTTGACTGGCGTTGACCTAGGGTTACGCG
>NW_017977696.1:0-872 GCF_001876935.1 Asparagus officinalis
TTTCGTCCTCGAAATTCAGAAATCATACTTAAGAAAATAATAATACTAGAAAAACACATAGTGGGTCTATTTCAACCCGCAACCAGAAACGTTTAGAATTTTACTCTTGATAAGCATATATGGATATTTATATTTAACAGTCTAGGATGAATACATTCCCACTCAACCCTTAATCGAATGGAACTAGTACGTCGGGCGAAAAATCCAAACAAGGAACCCCCCATATATATACCATGTGTTTCGAAAGATTAAGAATTAAGTGAAAATATCCTCATTCTAGCGTTAAATCAAAATATAACCACACAAATAATCGTACACATAAATCAATGCACTTCCTCAATAGGTTCAGGAAGTCGCGCGGCATAACATCTTCGCGACCCTGAAGATCATCTCAACTCCTTTCTGGTTCCACTGAGTTTTCTCCAAGGGAAAAAAAATATCTTGTTTCTAAATTTCTCGTCTTCTCTAGCAAGTATACAAACTGGGATTTCAATCGTAGTCAATAAATCTCTGATGCGTTCAACACTCACTACTGTTCTTCATCACGTAATTGTTTCTTAAGCATAGAAACATGAAATACATTGTGTATACTAGACATCGATTCTAGAAGATCTAGTCTGTATGACACAGTTCCAATGCTCTCCAAAATCTGATACGGTCCAATGTATCTCGTCGTAACCTTTTTCCGTCTTCCGAGTTGCTACCTTGAAAGTCAATGACACAAGCCCGGCATCTGTTTTCCAACATCTAATTTACTCTCTCCATCTGACCATCCATCTATGGATGAAATACACTATAGTACAATAAATCTGTTGCCCAAAAGAATCCTGGAAACCCTTCCAAAAATGTGGAATGAACACTGAAATCTCAAT
>NW_017977697.1:0-872 GCF_001876935.1 Asparagus officinalis
CAGTAAATCCGATTCCTGATTTGGCAGTAAATCTGGATCCTGATTAGGTAGTAAATCCGCTTCTGAGTTGGAGTCCGAAACCACTCTTGATTCGATCGTGATTCCTCCGAGTCCGCTCTCGGTTGGATGACTCGTTGACTCTTCGAACACTTGGCTTGATCCCGCACGCGAATGGATGTATTCCGTTGCTTGCGTGCGATTCGTCGATCTCGTCGCCTCGTTGGTTCGTCGGTTTGTACCGAGCTGAGCTAAGGGACCTATAAGCAATTTTATATGCCTACAGATACCCCCTCCAAAGTATTTCAGTCTCGTTCTTTTATAGAAGAGTCTGGAATACTTTGGATATGCATGTCCCAACCTTCAGTCGGTGTAATGGGACCTTGGAATGACTTGTGTTCTTGATTCCTTCAATCCTTCAGGCTATTCGGTGCTTTGTCGAATGTCTGTAAGGGTTCCGGTGCTGCATTTATTGTCTGACCGTTTGTCGGAGATTTTGAACCTTGAAGTCGATTCCTGATTTTTGATCTTCAGCTCGTAGAATTGACCATCGATTGCTGGCGTCGAGTTTTTATGTGCAACGCGTTGTCCGGCGTTGTGTTGTTTGAGTTATCCTTAAGAATATTTTTTAGAAAAATACTCTCCAGAAACTTCTCAACAAAAATTAGGGAACAGTTTATACTCATATACCTTATTGGAGTAAGAAGCAGTTTATACTCGTATGCTTTTCGGAGTATTTAAGAAGCAGTTTATACTCGTATACTTTTTGGAGTATTTAAGAAGCAGTTTATACTCGTATACGTTTTGGAGTATTGATTCTTTCATTACAACGCATTGATCGGCGTTGACCTAGGGTTACGCGTTGTCCGGCGTTG
>NW_017977698.1:0-871 GCF_001876935.1 Asparagus officinalis
GAAGCTCGCCAAGTCTTTCTTTATTAATGTGACCAAGTCTGCAATGCCATAAGAAAGCGTTATTCATAACTGAGTGCTTTCTTTTATTAGTGTGATAAGTGTTCAGAATTGTATTTTGATTGAGAATATAGATGCCATTGCACAATGTTCCATAAGCAATCAACTTTTGATTAAATATGATATTCATAACATTGTTCTCCAACTTAAATACATATCCATCTTTATCTAATAAAGATATGGATATTATATTACACATCATAGTTGGTACAAAATAGCAGCTATTTAAAATCAAAACGTTTCCATTTGGTAAAGCTAGATGAAAATCCCCTACTGCAAGTGCTGCAACTATTGCACCATTACCAACTTGCATAGTCATCTCTCCAGCTCCAAGTTTTCTATAACTTTTAAGTCCCTGTAACAAATTACAGATGTGAGATCCTGATCCGGTATCTAATACCCAGGATGTATGATTTATAGAAAAACAATTCTGAGTAACAAACACACCTGTAGATGAAGCAACAACTTGCTTATTCTTGGTGAGTGAGGCTAGGTATTCTGGGCAGTTCCTTTTCCAATGT
Source organism: Asparagus officinalis (assembly GCF_001876935.1). Taxonomy (NCBI): domain Eukaryota; kingdom Viridiplantae; phylum Streptophyta; class Magnoliopsida; order Asparagales; family Asparagaceae; genus Asparagus; species Asparagus officinalis. The sequence goes on from NW_017977698.1 coordinate 579, forward strand.
CCTGACTTATGACAATGGAAGCATTCTGCTGTCATCATTTTTGCCTTTCCTTTATCCTTCTTGACAGCCTTCTTAACACCTTTCCTTGGTTTAGTAGTTTTCTTCATTCCTTTTTTCTTAGCAACCAATTTGCCAGAAGAGGAAGAAGATTGCCCTATAGCCAAGACTGGTGTTTGTCCCTTTTTCAAAGAACTTTCTTCCTGTCTTAACAAATTAAGCAATGTAGGAAGAGTGGGCTCCAGATCCATCATCAAAAACTATGATATGAATCGGGAGTATGCTGGTGTCAAGGA
>NW_017977699.1:0-871 GCF_001876935.1 Asparagus officinalis
GTTACTTTTGAACTATGAACATTTTGTTTTGATTTGTTCTTTGAATTCATTATATTTCACTTATATGATATATATATATATATATATATGTTTGTGCTTATGGATCATCTATTCGTGCCTTATAATGTATTCTTTATGTGGTTTGATCAAGTTATACAGAGAAAATTTTCCTTTATTGATCAAACATTGTTTTTTTGGATTTACACTTGATTTATGATTTTATTTGATTAATTTGTTTTCATTTGAAAACATTTTGCATGTTTCACATGCTCTTTCTCTTTTGATTTCATAAATCTATCTTTATACATGGTTTTTATGTTCTTTGATATGAGACACTATTTTTTATATTGACATATTTATATGTGTTCTCATTATCTCTTGAATGTGAGTGATTGTTAGCATACCTTTTATGCTTGCTCACATATGTTTGCCATGATCTTCATTTCATATATTCTATATGGCATTTTGATAGGGGGAGCAATCCCTATATCTTTTTATGTTTGATACTCACCCGTGCTTATTGATAGGGGGAGCTTTCGCTCTCTTATTCTTTTTGTCCCCTTTATGATGTTGTCAAAGGGGGAGAAATATTGTGAGTATATCTATTTTGTTTGTTTATATGCATGTGAATTATAATTTATATATTCATTTCCATGCATATATCTCTTTTCGTAAATTGTTTGTCATCATCAAAAAGGGGAAGATTGTTGGCCTTCTTGTTTTGATGATGTTCAACAAACAATTTACAACTAATGTTGTTTGTCTAGTGCTTGTATTATCTATTCATTGTAGACAAACAACGTGTAGGAGGTTGGATGGATTGAGCCTACACGATCATATCAAGAGGAGGTTGGCGGAATTGTGGAGTGAA
>NW_017977700.1:0-871 GCF_001876935.1 Asparagus officinalis
TTTTGGGATCCTTACCGGATGAGGAGTATGATACCTTCGTGCTTACGTTGCTGAACGGGAGATCTTCTACCACTTATAGTGAAGTGACTAACGTATTGACGAACTATGATTTGAGGATGAAGGATAAGGAGACTTCCCGCGCTAGTACTTCAGGAGAGGCCTTATCGGCGAGAGGTAGAAGCTCATATCAGAAAGGTGGTAATAGAGGGAGGTCAAAGTCAAGAGGTCGTCACCAGCTTGGAAAGAACCAATGTGCATTCTGCAAGGAGCAGGGACATTGGAAAAGAGACTGCCCGAAAGTCAAAGAAAAGGAGAATAGCAAGAATAAGGGCCCGAAGGTCAATGAGGTGAATGTTGCGAAAGGCGATGATTCCGATGATTCGAGCTTTTCTCTTTTGATTACTCCGGAGGTGAACCATTTGGATGCATCGGAGTGGATGCTTGATTCTGGCGCTACTTATCATGTGACTCCTAGGCAAGATTGGTTCTCATCATTTGAGAGGCTCAATGGGGGTGTTGTCGTCATGGGAAATGATCAATCCTGTGGCGTTTGTGGGATAGGTACTGTGAGGATTCGGATGCACGATGGAGTAGTCCGTGAGCTGAAGGAGGTGAGATTTGTTCCTCAACTCAAGAAGAATCTTATTTCAGTGGGGGCTTTGGAGGCGAAGGGATTCAGGGTGACCTTTGAGGATGCTGTAGCAAAGGTTGCTAAGGGATCTTTGGTGGTGATGAAGGGAGTCCGCAGACATAACCTATACTATCTGAAGGAGAGCACCGAGATTGGCCAGGTTGCTTCGGTGATTTCAGAGGCGGACATGAGCAGACTTTGGCATTACAGGCTAGGGCATACAGGTGAAAAGTCACTGCA
>NW_017977701.1:0-871 GCF_001876935.1 Asparagus officinalis
AATTTAAAATCTACCAATTTGATCAATTATTACTTAACTCTATTAATTTGGCAAGTGACAATATTTTTAAAAATTTTTTTTTTTTAACAAAAGGAAAGAAAAACATAACTAAAAAGGTAAAATAAGGAGGAAAATATGTATTTCTCACCCCCACACCTAAATTTTGCATTGTCCTCAATGCAAATTCGCTGAAGCACAAAGTAAAGCAGATAAAATTGAAGAACTTACAGTTGTTTGGTTGACAATGATGATAAGGATCTGCAATTACTGTTAGTATGAGGATGAAGAAATCAAATAAGAGGAAAAATTGTAAGTAATTATTATTTTATTTATTTATTATTATCCTATGCTTCAAAAAAAAAATTTTTTTTAATAAGAAACAAAAGAACTTTTTTTTTTAAGAAACAAAAGAAAAATTAGTTTTTTTTTTTTTACAGATAATGAGGTTCATGAAGAACCAAAACCTCTTCCTCTCCGAGCGTAGAAAATTCTAAAAATGGTTTTAGACGTTGACCGTTAATTTTGAAAATATGGAAAAACTTGTTTAACAAAAAATGGACCAGTCCATCTTGATCTTAATTTTCCCGGAAAAAGATGCAATTTGGAATTGTACAATAAAACTTTTTGTCCCGGAGAGAAATTTTTTCGCAAAATTGATTTGTCATGAAAAATTTTTGTTTTCTCTTTGTAAATTTTTGAGTTTATGTATGCATCATTTTTAATTTCTTCCAACTTATTTATTTGGAGCAATCTGTTTTTACCTGCCGAGTCTGAGTCAAAATTTAACTGTTTTATTGCCCATATTGCTCGATGTTCCAACTCTACTGGTAGGTGACAAGCTTTTCCGAATACCAGTCTGTATGGTGACATC
>NW_017977702.1:0-871 GCF_001876935.1 Asparagus officinalis
CGATTCAAACGGTAATCGGTAAAGGCTTATCAAACCCGTTAATGGCTGAGGGTTTGCCAAAAATCCTATAAATGCAAGTCATTGACATACCAGCTCCATTAGTTGGTCTCGTGACTTGAGCATCCAACAAGTTCAGGATAAAATCCACAAATGCAGATGAATCAGCTTTAACAGTTGGTCCTGCAACCCCAACATTCGGGACCGCGATGCTCCAATACCTTAAGAGCTTAAACTGTGTATACTCCAGCAAACGTACGAGTATAAACTGTGTTAATGGCGATTCGAAACCCTAGAGTCAACGCTGGTCACCGCGAAATCCTAGGTCAACGCCAGTCAACGCGTTGCAATCAAAGTCAACGTTCGAGGATTCAATATCCACACCATTCAACGTTCGACGATCAAAACCCTAGGGTGAACGCCGGTCACCGCGTAACCCTAGGTCAACGCCAGTCAACGCGTTTCAACGCGTAGCCCTAGGTCAACGCCGGTCAACGCGTTGCAAACGAAAGTCAACGTTCGACGATCCGAAACCTTAGGGTGGACGCCGGTCAACGCGTAACCCTAGGTCAACGTCGGTCAACGCGTTGCGACAAAAAGCCAACACACGGGGATCCGAAACCCTAAGCCAGCACAATGTGGCGGAGGTAATTCAAAGTCAACTCAATGACACGAGCCAAACTCAATTCATCAGCTGCACACTCGAGACTCCGACGACAGCCAAGCGATAAACGCAGCGCTGGAAGAACTTCGGATATTCGTCAAAGCATCGAATAGACCGAAAATCGAAGGAGCCAAAAGTTGTAGCTAACTACAGGTCCTGATGCCGACTGAAGGCTAGACCAATCACATCCAAAGTATTCCAGCCTCTTCT
>NW_017977703.1:0-871 GCF_001876935.1 Asparagus officinalis
GTTGACTTCGCTGGAGCCAATGTATCCGATGAAATATAGGGGCCGATCATGGTTTGAATTCTTCGTCTGTATATCCTCTTTGGTGAAGGTGATGCAGGGAAGGTTCTTAGCCGCTATGTTGCAGTGCTGAATTGACAGTTCTAACTCTTCAGGTGCCGGTTTGACCCGAGTGAGGAATGCTTCAGAATCAGCCAAGGCTTCTCGTAAGGCTTCCCTAGTCTCCTTAGACAACCGTAGCAACTCATACAACGTTATCCGCGCTGGAATATTGGCTAATTGAGCCATGATATCGAAGACGCGCGGAGTTTTCGAACTCTCCGGTTTATCCCTTCCAATCGGACGACTGAAACGAGACTGCTTCGGATTCTGTATTTCCTGGGGTTTTTGTTTATCCGCCGGCTGTCGTCGAGTATCTTCAATCGGTTTAGGAACCGTAATCACCCCCAGCTCTGTGAGAGTTTTGGCTGGTCCCTGTTTAGTCACCCCCTGCTCAGCTAACTGATCACTAGGTGACGGATAGTTGAAGTGGTACTGGTTTCCACTTCTAGTCGCGAAAACTTCTTGTTCTTCTTCAGAAAGCGGGAAAACAGGAGCTTCATCGCCATCTTCTTCGAAAATTGCGGAAGTACCATTGCAGGACTTGCCTTTACCCTTTCTTTTCGAGGAGGTCGCCCACTGTTCATCTCTAATGAGATCCGGATGAACCCAGAGGATTTTGCCGTTCGGGGCTGTGTGTGGCACAAGTCCCTTTTGGCACTGTCCATGTGGGTCATCATTCATCGTCTTCATTCCCACTTTGGTAACGCGTTTCGGCTCGAACCATGTTGTGGGCACCGATCCAAAGCTGATTGACACTGCATTTGCTCCCACA
>NW_017977704.1:0-871 GCF_001876935.1 Asparagus officinalis
TCTTCATCCGAGTTTACACTGCTATCTTGTATCCAGACGATTCCATTCAATACGGGAGGTAGCCAATGCTGCTATAGCACAGGAGACAGAGACTGTCATGTTTCAAAAGGGCAAGGAAAGGAAAGCTAGAGGATGACAGACTGGAGACAAGGGCAAGGGTAAGAGACCATTTTTAGGATCAGGAGGACCCCAGTGTTGGCCTTCTTGTTTTGAGACCATTTTTAGGATCAGGAGGACCCCAGTGTTGGCCTTCTTGTTTTGATGATGATTTATAAACAATTTACATCTAATATTATTTGTCTAGTGTTTGTAAACAATTTACATCTAATATTATTTGTCTAGTGTTTGTGTTTTATATTTATTCTAGGCAAACAATATATCGGAGGATGGATGGAATAGAGAGGTTTCACGATCATATCCAATGGAGGCTGGAGGTATTATGGAGTGAAGCCTTGCAATTCAAGTTGAAGATCCAAGTTCAAGCTTCATCCGCAAGATTACCAAGTCAAGCTATGGAAGATCAAGATCAAGCTTGGGTATAATTAGTTTAGGAGTTTATATTATGTGTGTTAAATACTCTAAGCTCAATATCATATGCACACATACACATTTTTAGTTTATATATATATAGTTATATATATACACACGTTTTGGTTTTGGTTTTCATGTTTACATAGAATATACAATTTTGTGAAAATATTATTTTCTTGGTTTATGGACTTAACAATAATGATATACATCTTTTATTAAGTCTATAAGAACATTTGAAAATGTTTTAAAGTTTTGTTTATGTCAAAACATTAAATTTCATGTATATCAACTTTTTATGTTTTGGACATACTTGCAAAATACATGAGTTTTCATAATTGGG
>NW_017977705.1:0-871 GCF_001876935.1 Asparagus officinalis
TAGAAGAGTCTGGAATACTTTGGATATGATTGTCCCAACCTTCAATCGGTGTAACGGGACTTTGAAATGGCTTCTGTTCTCGATTCCTTCAATCTTCCAGGCTATTCGGTGCTTTGTCGAATGTCTGTAAGAGTTCCGGTGCTGCATTTATTGTCTGACCGTTGTTGGAATTTTAAACTCGAAGTCGATTCCTGATTTTCTAATCTTTAGCTGACCATCGATTGTTGACGTTGAGTTTTTATTTGCGACGCGTTGTCCAGCGTAGTGTTGTTAGTTATCCTTAAGAATATTTATGAAAAATATTCTCCAGGAACTTCTCAACCAAAAATAGGGAATAGTTTATACTCGTATACCTTATTGGAGTAATTTCTGTGCCCAAATGAACTGAACCGGCTTGATAATGAGCCAAAAAAGGCAGTAATTCGGCTCAAAAAATCTTCTGATTTTTCCGAACATGTGGGAGAGGCAAGAATAAACCAAGAACTGAACTCTCTGTCGATTTGAAGTTGTTTCGATGCTCGATTCGGCTTCAACTTGAATTCTGGTTCAAACCAGGTCTGGTCCGGTTCAACTTGGTCTGGTCCGGTTCAATTTGGTCTTGGTTCAACATTATAAAAGAGGGTTTTTTATCCCTTATTAGGGCCGGCCCCCCTCTCTCTTTCTTTTTCACTTTTCTCTTCCCTCGAGCATCCTTTCTCCCTCAAAACTTCATAGTTGCATTAGATCTAGTCTTCCTTTGGATCCTTGACTGAGAAATCCCTCAAAACTTCCATATTTAAAATTTTTCTCAGGCCCCTCGAGGGCGTGGTCTGAGTCTCTTTCAAGATCTGATTTTTATTGGATCCACGAGCTTTCCCTCAGGTAAATCCTC
>NW_017977706.1:0-871 GCF_001876935.1 Asparagus officinalis
TCCTCGGTTCGATAGAGATCGCTCAGACGACTCTTGCCGCTTGATACGGGAAGGAGGGCGCCATTGCTTACGCCAGCTTATCACAGATGCCTCCTTCACCGCCGATTCTACCTCTACTCAGGCTTTACAGAAGCCGAGCTTCTTGTTCGGGGATCATGTCGAGGATCCTGCTACACTGACCCTTGGCGAGGAGCACTGGCTGACTTTTGACGGTGGAGCTTGTTTGTACATCCCCTCGATTCCACGCCAATATTCTTTCAGTCACTTGAAGGGGCAGGCCGTGGAAAGACAGATGTTTTGGCATCTTACTGAAGATGCTGAGCGGGTTCAGTGTGGATATGCCACTCACCACAAGACCCCCGACTCTAACGGGTATCATGACGTTCGTGGTCTTCGACCCGGGATTATGGGCCTTGACACTGCACCCCCAGGCGAGGTGTCAGCAGCTGCTCCTACCGTGAGGAACCGTCTAGCTCTTCTAGGGAGATAGAGTTCAGATGCTATGGCTGGGCTTCCTCACTAGCCAAAGGGTGGTGGGCTCGCATGACTGATTTCGTCTTGGCGCGCTGGGAGAGGGATCTGAAGAGCAGTGGGTTGTATGCGCCCATACGAGCCACCATGTATGGAATCCCAGTCAGCTGTCGCCATTTCTTGGCTTTGCTGGAGACCTACATGCCTGACAGCAACACCTTTCTGACCAGTGGTGGTGAGCTAGGGCTAGCCTTGCATGAGATGCATTATGTTTCAGGTCTTCTGATGGGGGATTATCCGTATCAGGAGTATTTTCCCTCGAACCAGCAGTTGGAGTGCATGAAGAAAGATACTCCCGACATGTATGACACTCTCTGGGATCTTACCTGTCATTATCACA
>NW_017977707.1:0-871 GCF_001876935.1 Asparagus officinalis
GTCGTTCGTCGACGTCGATTAGGCTCATGTGGATTGGATGGTGACGTTCATCGTCGCTCGTTAACACCGAACCGGTTGTGGAGAACTATAGGCAATTTTTGATGCCTACAGAGTCGTTCACCAGAACCTCGGCTCAAAGACCCAAGATTCCTTAGCCATCGCTGCACTTGCACCACGTGGCGTCTCCGCATCGCCCAACGTGGTCGAGATCGCAGATCTGGGCTACTCCTCCCCCAAGAAGATGGCTACTGATGCTACTCCAACTCTATCAAAGAGGGCGCTCCAAAGGCGGCGTCAACGCCTTGCTCGTCAAATGGCCAAGGCTTTAGAGCCTATGGATGGGGTCCGCTACAACAAAGACCTCAAATCAAGGCAACGCCAAGAGCAACAATGGTATGTAACCAACTCCTCCTCCAAAACAGAAACGAACAAATGGGTTCGTGTCACTAGGAATCGCTCAACCCTCGAGGAGCGAATCAAGAAGCGTCGTGCACTGCTTGCACAGGCCCGAGCTCTCTTGAAGAAAGCAGAGGAGATGCAGAAAGAAACGACGGTCAAACGGCCGCCTACAAACAAGTTGGTATGGGTACCCAAATCAGAGCCAACACCTTCAACAGGGAGGGGTGAAGTTGTCACCCGAAGTCTTTCCAAACCAGATGTCATTTCTCCTGCTCCAAAGCCTTCAACAGGATCAGGTATGAAAACGGACCCTTCAACATCCAGGGTTCCTGTGAAAGGTCGCCTCGGCCCATCACCAGGGAATCGAGGTAAAATACCTATCAAGGAGCGCTTGGGTCCATTAAAAGGTCCCCAAGTTTCAAATCAAATTGGGGGTCGAATTAATCCCCCCAAGAAAGATGAGAAAGGGAAA
>NW_017977708.1:0-871 GCF_001876935.1 Asparagus officinalis
AAGACGCTGGACTTAGGTATTTGTTTGGGGATGAGGGATTTAGAGAGGCGCCTGTTCTGGTGTAAAAGGACAAAGCTCGAATATTGAGGGAAATACTATTTTAACACCCTTTCCTGAACTGGAAAGACGCGGATATTATGATGTGATCTGTTGGGGTGATAGACATGTCTTGGAAAGCAGCGAACATATTAATGATGTAACATCTAGAACTAACACTTACTCAAATAGAGCGCTAGCGAAATTAGAACTGACTGTAAGTAAACTAGAACTAACATTTAATCAATATGAACTAACGTAGCATCTATAACCAGCATGGTCGATAGAAATAGCGGAGGCTGCGGTTAGAACTAACACTTTAAATCTAGGACTGCCTGCATATAAATGCCTACTAACATTATGACAATTAGAACTAACGTTGTAAGTATTTTCATGTTGAATATTTCCTTTTTTACTTTCAACTTGAGCAAATACTGATTGAATAATATATTTCTTATGAACTCAGAAAACTTTACTTCGTTATCCTCCTTCGTATTTCAAGTAGAACAGCTTTTTTGCTTGAGTTTCAGTTAGAACTATCACCAAAACAACTAGATCTAACACGAGATGGAGTAGAACTAACACGATACGGTTCGTAACTGACTGTATATAAGTTAGTTCTAAGTCGTGCTGGCGAACATTATGACAATTAGAACTAACGTTGTAAGTATTTTCATGTTGAATATTTCCTTTTTTACTTTCAACTTGAGAAAATATTAATTGAATAATATGTTTCTTATGAACTCAGAAAACTTTACTTCGTTAACCTCCTTCGTATTTCAAGTAGAACAGCTTTTTTGCTTGAGTTTCAATTAGAACTATCACCAAAACAACT
>NW_017977709.1:0-871 GCF_001876935.1 Asparagus officinalis
TTGATGAGGTGGACAACAACTTTCCAAGTTGTGTCATAAATACACAACTTTACCAACAACCAAACAGCCCCTTGAAGGAAGAAGGGAATTTGAAAAGTTGTGATGTTAAAATTTAGACCGAGAAAGGACCAAATTAGGGATTGAGATCCTCTCCTAAGGAATAGTGTTTCCTAAGATCTCCTAATGCATCTCAACCATTCATTGTATAGGACGTCCTCGTTTTTTGTACTCATACACAAAATCAAAGGTTGAGATGCATTAGGAGATCTTAGAAAATACTATTCCTTAGGAGAGGATCCTAATCCCCAAATTAGGACCATCAGCCAGTTTGAATCAGAAGAAAAATTCTTTAAGGACCCAAAATATGGGACCAATAGAGGGGACAAGTGAGGTGTTCCCCTCTTATTGGATAATGAGTTGGCCATCATTAATGATGACCAACTCATTATCCAATAGAAGGGGGACACCTCATTTGTCCCATTTATTCGTCTCATATTTTGGGTCCTATAGCAAAGCTCGAATCAGAATTGTCTCGTGTAAGCCCATTCGGGAGCTGCTTAATGGGCTTCAGCAGGTGGGCCTGATCGGCCTATATATTTATGGATTTAAACCACAATGCGCGTACAGTATCCACGCGTCGCTTCTCGAACACCCTCAACCGTCCGATCCATCGATCCCGATTTCAACGGATCAGATCCGTCGAAATCCGCGGCCCGGAATAAATGCTCTCTCTTCTACATTCATCTCCCCCCCCTCTCTCTCTCTTCCCCCTTTCTAAGATCCGAGCACGAGTCGAAACCCTAGAACGCCATTAACGAGCTCGAGGATGCTGAGGGCAGCAGGAAGAAGGCTGACCTCTCTCTCGTGGAGG
>NW_017977710.1:0-871 GCF_001876935.1 Asparagus officinalis
CCTTCAGTTTGTTCCTGAGTTAGCTCCTGAGTTAGTTGTTCCAATGTATCAATCATTTCTAGTGTTTTTCTGGTTGTGCTTTTTTCTTCTTTTTACGAGTCTCTAGAAACACTTCTGCATCTGTAGGAGGCCGGTTCAATTTTTTTTCCTACAATGAAACAACATATCAATCATTTAACCATTCATTGCATGTCTAAATTATAGATAAGCATCTGATGTTACATGTTGGTGCATTCAGCTCTACATTGTAGAAAACTAAAATGTTTATTTAACATCTATGTCTTTTATGTAAAGAATAAATAAATGAAATCTAATTCATCTATGTCAAAACAATGTCTAACTGAAATGTTTATTTAACATCTCTGTCAAAACAATGTCTAACATGTGTGGAATAATTTTCCACAGCCAGGGCCACTCCTTCACCCAAAAAATATATGTATACTAAAGCTCAATGAAAATACCAAGGAGAATTTCTTAAGTTAATATGATGCAATTAATTTATTGGAAGTGGGTTGATGGGGACCAAAGAGGTTTAAAGAACATGGAAATTGAGGGAATCGACCTTGATTAATTAACATTAGCATTCATTAATCTGCAATAGTTTTGGTCAGAACTACAAGAATAAATGAAAGTCCAAAGTAATATAGAATAACCTCTAATTGAAATATTTTAAGGGTAATGGTTAAAGCAAACAAGTTGGATCTTAGGACTTTATTATTTCAAATTTATGTATAGTAATGATTATATATGCAGAAGATTCTCATAGCGAGTGAGTTTGATTAATCTAACATATTAAAGATGTGAAATGAGTTGAATTGCATGTCTTATAAAGCCACGGCTCTTCGGTATTTGGAAAGACATAAAATTAAGG
>NW_017977711.1:0-871 GCF_001876935.1 Asparagus officinalis
AAGACGTTCCAGCTATCTTCGAGACCCTTCTCGAAAACAACAAAATCAAGCTCCCGCCCATTACGAATCGGGAGGAAGATGACGATTCTGCGGACCCAACGTACTGCGAGTACCACAAAAGGATCCTCCACCCCACCAAGGAATGCTTTGCTCTTAAGAATAGCATCCAGACCTTGGTTGAAGCCGGCGTTATAACGCTAGGGTAAGCCAATTGAAAACGGCATTACTCCAAAGAGTACAAGAGTATAAACTGTTTCTCAAGACTCCGATAAGTATAAGAGTATAAACTGCTTCTTAAATCCTCCGACCGGTATAAGAGGTTAAACTGCTCCCTGATACTCCAATAGGTATATGAGTCTAAACTATTTCCTACCATTGACGGGAAGTTCCTGGAGGATATTACGCTAATATTCTTAAGGATAACCCGGTCAGATAACGCATCGGGAAGTTCCCAGAAGAATACCACATGGGTATTCTTAGGGATAACTCAATCATTGTGGAATTGGTGAATAAGAAATTCACGTTCGAACCCTGAAGGTCAGAATGTCTCTTCTTATTCTCTAACTCTTATGAGTTATTTTTGTGAGAGGAGATCCAATCTTCTGGCAGGTTAATCTTTTCTCACCAAACCACCCGCTGATCAAATTAAACGACAGTGGATCCACCAACGTTTCCATTTGCCCGTCGTTGGCATTTCTCAGACTTAACGTGCTAGGTCCTAAACGCCTAACATTAAAGTCTCCCTTTGAGTGATGATACGAGTTGGCACTCTCTTTGCTACCCGTATTCCACTCTCTTTGCGTTCTGGTCAAATCTATAAAAGTTAGGGCCAAAGCCAAAATCCCCTCTCGATTCCTCCAATGAACGAGAG
>NW_017977712.1:0-871 GCF_001876935.1 Asparagus officinalis
TAGGATTCAGGATGAAATTCCCCATGCGTGTAAGGCATGGATTTTGGTGTTACTAATAACAACCTGCCATAATGTTGAATATGTGGGCGGGTGTTGTTTTTAACGGTTAAGAACTAACCGGCAGCGCGGGTTAGGCGCAGACTTATCCCTGTTTAGGTTTTAGGATAGGATACCCCAGAATCAAACTCTGGTGTCTTTTTCTACGGAGAAAGACTAAACCGGCAGCGCGCGTTATTCCTAGGATGAATCCTAGATTGATAAATTCTTGAAAAAGGTTGGTGTGGGAAAGGAATAATTTTATATTCTATTTCCCAGTCTTCTATTAGGGTGAAGGCGAACCCGAATACAAGGAAGGAAGAATTTTATATTCTATTCCTTGATTCTGGAAAGGAAGAATTTTATATTCTATTTCTAATGCAAAAGAAACTAGAAGTTGGATCTCCACTCCGAGAATCGGACAGATTCGGATAATCCTAACTGTCGGAAGGTTGGATTACCGAATTAAAGGTGAATTCCTCGTTTATCGAGAGTGAATTGTGGTTTTGGCCCTAACTGTAGGAAGGTTTGACCAAGCGGGAGTTTGAGGTGATCCTAACTATAGGAAGGTTTGATCACCCGATTTGAAAGTGGACCTCTCGTTCATTGGAGGAATCGAGAGGGGATTTTGGTTTTGGTCCTAACTGTAGGAAGGTTTGACCGAATGGGAGGTTTAAGACGATCCTAACTGTAGGAAGGTTTGGTCGCTCAATTTATGGGCCTCTCGTTCATTGAATGAATCGAGAGGGGATTTTGGTTGTGGACTTAACTTTTATAGGTTTGACCTGAAAGCAAAGGGAGTGGAATACAAGTAGCAGTAGAAATACTGGTTTGT
>NW_017977713.1:0-871 GCF_001876935.1 Asparagus officinalis
AGGTTTTGTGACAAGTTCAAAATTGAAGATATTTCGTCAACAGCTTACTATCCCGCTACGAATGGATTACCTGAGGCATTCAACAAGACGATCATTAAGATCCTGTCAAAGCTCGTGAAGACCAATAAACGAGACTAGGACGATAAACTCGGTGAAGCACTCTGGGCTTATCGCACCACCATACGCACACCTACGGGAGCTACCCCATATTCGTTGGTATACGGATGTGAAGCTGTGCTACCATTGGAGATCCAAATCCCATCCCTTCGGATCGCCCACGCAACCGAGATGACGACAGAAGAACAACATCAAAAACGTCTCGAAGAACTCGAAAGGTTGGATGAAAAGCGCTTGGAAGCTCAACAACACATTGAGTTTTATCAAGCCAGAATATCTAGGGCTTTTAACAAAAGAGTCCGACAGAGAAGCTTCAAGGAAGGAGATCTGGTCCTCGCTGATCGCCGACCGATAATCCTCAACTCCAAGAAGAAAGGTAAATTTAAACACAGTCTATTCAAACGGCGCATATCGCCTGATTACTCAAGAGGGCGCCAGGCAATTAATGCCAATAAATGGGAAGTTCCTAAAAAATTACTATCCCTAGTGCATTCGGGATAACCCATTTACCGGGAAGTTCCTTGAAGAATATTGCACTTAATATTCTAGAGGATAACCCAGAATCATTTCTCACCACCAAAATCCCTCACTGATCAATTTCAATTGATAGTGGGTCCACTAAAAATGTCTTTATGGCCCTCTTGACTCTTTCCATGAACAAGAGGTCCACTTTCATTTCGGAGTTCCCTTTCGATAAACGAAAGAACTCCCTTCTTTTTCTCTTTGGTCAAGCCTTCCCATGGTCATAACCTAA
>NW_017977714.1:0-871 GCF_001876935.1 Asparagus officinalis
AACTCGAGCGGAGTTATGTAGATAGACTCTTTAGCTTAAAGTCTCATATTCTCAGCCGCTAGTTGCCTTCGGGCTAACGAGCTTTTGTTGTATGCTTTTAACTCAGTCTATCAATGGAAACTCCACATTTGCTTCTTTTGTGATTTCTCTGTATCTCTTTCGAATGACAGGTTTATGGGATTTTTGGCAAACCCCCAGCCCTCAACGGGTTTGATATGCCTTTACCGATCACCGTTTGAATCGGGCTAGCATGTGGATTGTCTAGATCCGTTCCACATGTAACGTTGTGCTAAGAGAGTAAACTCTCTGAGGCTTTGTGCTATGATTTTGAATACATAGGCTTCGTCTTTCTCACGGGAATAGACTACCCGGCAACGCGTGTTAGGCGTTGACTTTGGGGTTTTTTGGCAAACCCCCAGCCATCAACGGGTTTGATATGCCTTTACCGATCACCGGTTGAACCGGGCTAGCATGCGGATTGTCGAAATCCGTTCCGCATGTAACGTTGTGCTAAAGGAATGAACTCCCTTAGACTTAATGCTACGACTTCGAATACGTAGACTTTGCCCTTGTTACGGGAATAGGCTACCCGGCAACACGTGTTAGGAGTTGACTTATCCCTACTTAGGATTTGGGATAAAATTCCCCATGCACCAAGTGCGCGGATTGGAAGTTGAAAGTTGTGTCAAATAGGAGAGGAAGAATTTTATATTCTGTCTCCCGGTGGAAAGGAAACTCGAAGTAGGATTCCTACCCCCAGACTCCGGAAGGATGAACTGGGAGTGGGATCTCCACTCCGAGCATCCGGAAGGATGAACTGGGAGTGGGATCTCTACTCCGAGCATCCGGAATGATGAACTGGGAGTGGGAT
>NW_017977715.1:0-871 GCF_001876935.1 Asparagus officinalis
ATGAGAAGTCAATATCACTTTTTATTCAAGAACCAAAATAAAGTGATACAAAACAAACTTTGTTCTTGTTAAAAGAACATTACAGAAACCAAGCTCACTCATGCATTAAATCAAAAGAGATGAGTTGAGCCTTGAGTTCAGCTAGCTCCGCCTCGTGGTTAGCTCGCACCATAGCTTCAGCCTTTGCTCGGAGTTCATCCTCGCTGGGTATGATGATGGCTGCCATTTCCTTTCTGGCGTCTTCCAGAGCTTGAGCTTGTGCATGATACTCCAAAGTACCAGTTGTGTTCTGGGTACTAAGGATGTTGACAATGCCTTCTTCGCGGGAGAGTTCAGCTTTCAATCGCAGGACTTCGGCTTCAGCTTCAACCAGTCTGTCCCGAAGCGAATTCATAGAAGCAGTTGAGCGTTCTAGTTCTTCTCGCTTCCGAGTGTTACGCTCATGAAGTTCTGTAATCTGACGCTCTTTTTCAGCTAAGTCCCGTTCTAGCGCCTCTCGGTGTATCACTTCAGCGACCTGAAGACTAGCCAAAGTGGACATGATCTGCGGCTGAAGGTCACTATGACCCATGGTCTCGAAGCGTTGTAATTTCGCCTCCAAACGAAGGATAATCTCTGAGCAGCGTTCGAACCATCGAGTTTCGCCCACACTCCTGACCCCGTTTAAGCCTGCTTCCAGCAGAGGTCGAAAGGAGTTCAAAGTTCCTTGACCATTCATCAAGGACTCGACTACCGTCTTCGCAAGACTGTTTAGGTACACCAAGGAGATTTGGAGGAATTTAGGTGCATTAGCAAGACTGAAAATTGCACCTGAAGATACCCCTTCAGCAGCTGAGATGGAGGCGTTAAGATGATGACTAGCAGGCGATCC
>NW_017977716.1:0-871 GCF_001876935.1 Asparagus officinalis
GCACGAGGAACTTATGGTAGGGTTCGGACAAGAGTACCTTCAGAAGGTGAAGAGTCGGATACCTACTCCACAGTCGCATCAGATAATACAGTGTCCAGTGAGGGGGAACCCCGCGAGTCACTGATGATAAGCGCAGAACAAGTGGCTAAGATGCTCGAAGATGCCATAGCCAAACAACAGGAAAGCTTTAGGTTCGAGATGCAGATGGCCATGCAGACTATGAGAGAGATGCATGAGCAACAAATTCAGGCACTGACGAACCAGCAAGGTGAACCAAGCCGCCGTAACCAGGGTGTTCCGGAAGAGGAGCACACGGATAGGGATGAAGCTCACAATGCCAATAACCCTCCCGTTAATGCAGGGGGTGGTAACGAGGATGCCAACGAAGATACAAGTGAAGACTTGAAGATCAAAAACCTCGAGAGCAAAATCAACACATTGATCTCCGCTCAAGAGGTGAAGAAGACGGGCATTCCTTGTCCATACCCACGAGAATGAGAATCAATCCCCTATCCGGCGAAGTTCAGTCTGATTAACTTTACGCCGTTTGATGGGAAGGGTTCCCCCACTCAGCATTTGATTTATTTCAAATCGCACCTGGGTATTATTTCCGGCAATGAGCCTCTGATGGTGCGGTCATTCGTCGGCACTCTTCGCGGAGCCGCCTTCGATTGGTATCGCCACCTCAAGCCAGGTAGCGTGAACAGCTGGGACGATATGGAGACCAGGTTCCTCGCCAATTTCTTTGACGACGACACCGAAATATCCATCGGAACGTTGCTTGATGAGAAACAAAAAGACAGGGAGTTGGTCGACGCCTTCGTCAAAAGGTTCCGGAACAAGGCGATGAATTGCCGGGACCCGATCACCG
>NW_017977717.1:0-870 GCF_001876935.1 Asparagus officinalis
AGAAATACCCCATTCTTCTGATGCGGTCGTACAGTTTAGGACCGGGCTGATGCGCACCACATTCTCCTGTGTGTGCTTCCTTAAGAACTTCCTCTGCTTCTTTGTTTGAAAGGCATCGGAGTAATAAGCCATCGTACCCTCTACGGTATAATGTATGGGTCTCGATATTATAGAAGAATCTTGGCGCTCTTCGGCGGATTGATTCTCTTTCTTTTACATCCTCTGGTAGGATACCGTATTGGACGTAGTCGATGATGGGAAAACGCCAATCTCGGGACTCAGACCCAATTTGAGTTGAATTCACCTCCTTGGCGTTTACGTTTCCGTCATCTTCCTCTTCAATATCCCTACTGTATATGGGTACGCAGAGTTGATGCGTCCGTACTGTGACTAACAGCTCAGTTTCGGGAGGCTGTGCCAGTGATACTGCTAGTGCCGCCAGTGCATCTGCATAAGCATTCTGGATAAGCGTTCTGGAGACGAGGGATGTATTCAATAAAGAATTCTTCAAAAGATTCTGCCATTTTGATGGCCTCCTGGTGGTACGGGATCAGGTCTTGGTTCCTGACTTCATACTCTCCACGGACTTGATTGACTATCAATTGAGAATCTCCAAAAGCTTCGAGATATTCGACCCCCAGCTCCTTGGCGAAATTGAGTCCAATGATAAGCGCGTTGTACTCGGCTATATTATTAGAGCACGGACTAGTCAATGAATAAGCCCGAGGCATCACATGTTTTCCCGGGGAGATTAAGACAACTCCAACCCCAGAGGAAACCGTAAAACCTCCCAGGGTTATCACCTTATTAACTGCCCTTGAGGCACCATCGAAGTATAGTTGCCATACTTGTTGGTGTGATGTGGTGTTA
>NW_017977718.1:0-870 GCF_001876935.1 Asparagus officinalis
GCATAATTATACATATAGTCTTCCGTTGCGTATTTTGCATGTATGAAGCATGGATTCCCTTCAATTCTAACTTTGTTGTCTATTTGTTTTCCTGATCACAGTGTGTGAACTGCATTCACATGAGCTGGATGGGTTGAACTGGATCCATTGTCTTTAGGGTTTGCAACAGGTTGACTTGGGAATTTTCCTTTTTCTCTCTCCCTCACGGCAGTGGCTAGTTGCCCAAGTTGGGTTTCTAACCGGGCTATGGCTTGAGTGTTCAAGTTGAGCACTTGGCCGGTGGTTTGCATGAAGGAATTTAGAGTGGTGGATGACTGGGTCAACATGTTGATAGTTTGTGTAAAAGCTTTGATCATAGCTTCTAAATCCTTTTCTAAGACACTTAAACGTTTGTCATGATCATAATTTGTAGGCTGGTGAGGATGATGATGTTGGGTTGGAAAAACTGGGTTAGCTTGTTGGAAATTGTTTGGTGAGTTGAACGGAAGTGTATTTCCCTAGGGAATTGTGGGTTCGACGTGGGAATGAAGTTTTGATTTCCAGGAGAATTTCCTTGGTTCCATGCAAAGTTGGGATGATTTCTCCAACCTGGATTGTAGGTTGGAGAAAATGGATCATTTCTAGGGTGCTGGAATGTAGTGTTCATCTGTTCTAAAGTATGGTTGTTTCCTAGGAGAGGGCATTCTTCTGAAACGTGGGTAGAAGACTGACAGTTATGACATCCCGGGGTAGAAACATGATTGATTTAAGTTAGAGCTCGTTCCTTAACTTCTAAGGCTTCTAACCTCCGCAGAATTGTCACCATCTTTGCTTTAGAAGCAATGTTTGACTCCAGGGAAAGACCACTAGACTTAGATTGGGGAACTGATG
>NW_017977719.1:0-409 GCF_001876935.1 Asparagus officinalis
TCTTTGGCCTGTGACGGGGATGTTGATATCCGTGGACCACCGGGGCACTCAGATCTGGTCCGGATGAATTGGACAGAGTTTTGTCGATCCGCGTGAGATCTAGAAACTTTCTGATCCGGATAAATCGGACAGAGCTTCGTCTATCCGCGAAGGGATATAGAAGCAGAGCTTCGTCGATCCGCGTGAGATCTAGAAGCTATAAGCGTATACCTCGGCTAAAACGAGGTAATAGCTCTTCTTAGTATCAACGCTAAGGCCGATACTAAGGATCTGACGGGCGATGAAGGCTGATGTAGACCACTCCTCCTCTCGTTGAAGCACACGGGCACTCTTCACTGCAGCAGGGCTTCACCAAGGCTCTCCAAAAATCCTCCTCTAATCAAGGCACCAAGGGGGTCTATTTATAGGC
>NW_017977719.1:487-870 GCF_001876935.1 Asparagus officinalis
GGGTGTCTCGGCTTGGCCGAGACACCCCTGGGGTGTCTTGGTTTTGCCAAGACACCCCTCGGGTGTTTCGAGCTTGCCGAGACTCCGTTTAGGTGTTTTGTTGGTTCCCCTGTATATTCTTCGTCCGGATTCGGATTTGAGTGATTCCGGGTGCGTTGGATGCGCGACGAAGAGTTTGACCCGCTCTGGTGATTGGATTATCTGTAGAGTGGTCGAGGCATGAAGGGCGTTGTCCTTTTTGTGAACAGTGCCGGGCTTCTCGATTGGTCCGAGTCTTCGTGATTCCGAAGTCCTATCCGCTCATGTAACTCGTTGATTCACTTTAGTCGTTCGTCGACGTCGATTAGGCTCATGTGGATTGGATGGTGACGTTCATCGTCGCT
>NW_017977720.1:0-870 GCF_001876935.1 Asparagus officinalis
CTTCCACTAGCAAGCGCGACTGGAATGAAAAGCTAGGCGAGAGCCTGTGGGCATATCACACGACGGTTCATACACTGACTGGCACCACGCCTTACTCGTTGGTATACGGATGTGAAGCTGTATTGCCATTAGAGATTCAGATTCCATCCCTTCGCGTCGCCCTAGCGACAGGGATGACGACTGAGGAAAATCACCAACTTCGACTCGCAGAGCTCGAAGCATTGGACGACAAGCGACTGGAAGCTCAGCAGCACATTGAGTTTTACCAAGCTCGGATGGCCAAGAGTTTCGACAAGAAAGTCAAGCGCCGAGCCTTCAAAGAAGGAGAGCTCGTCCTATCCGTCCGTAGACCAATGATCCTCACTTCCAAGAAGAAGGGGAAATTCCAGTCCAAATGGGAAGGACCATTCGTGGTAGAGACAGTCTACTCAAACGGTGCCTATCGCCTCGTCAAACCGAACGGTGATAAGATCATGATGCCCATCAACGGCAAGTACCTGAAGAAGTACTACCCATAGTGCTCCTTCACAAACTCCCAAGAGTGCATGAGTCTAAACTGGCCCTCAAAACCTCCGACTAGTACACGAGGCTAAACTGTACCCTCTTTGCCCGCTCTGGCGAAAGCCTCTTGTGGGATTCAATTCGCCTGTCTCCGTCGTTCATATCACGACGAATCCACTCAATTCGCCTATCTTCTCTAATGGTATGGCGGATCCATCAAAGTCGTTCCAATCACAACATTCCTCGTCATGTTAACATTAAACCTCTGACACAATCAACTTACCAATCCTCTTCTAAAGAATGGTGGGTCCTCAAAGTCGTTCCAATCACGACATTCTCTGTCACGTTAACATTAAACCTCTGGCAAAA
>NW_017977721.1:0-870 GCF_001876935.1 Asparagus officinalis
GACGATGATGATAAACCTGCTCCTCACCTATTTAGGTATGACGCAAAAGCGCGCGATCTAATGGAGAAGCATGAATATGACTTCACACTCGGAGAGGGTCTTTGCTTTGGTCGAGGTCCGCGAGTTCCACCTCGAATGGCCTATGTACCAAAGGGAAAACCCGGTGATTATTATCGCCACAAAAGAGGTCTTGGTTATGTCTCCTCATCCGACGATGAGTGTTGCTGGCAAATCATCGATCAAATTGCTAACAAAGCTAGAAACGGATACTCTTCTGATTCTTCAGCTTGGGATTCCGATACTAGTATCGGTGAGATGTTCAAAAAGTTGATGTCGAACATGGTTACGGTCGATCCTACCACAATAGAGGAAGACGACCAGATGCCGACATGGGAAGATCCTTGGGTTCATCACCTAAACATGCAGTATGGTGATAGGTTCGAACAAAGAGAGCCTCCTACCGAAGATCAAGTAGTCCAAGTGAATATGGGAAGTGAGGAAAATCCAAAGCCGATATTCATTAGCGACAGCCTCCCGCCTAAAGAGAAAGAGGAGTTAATCTCTCTTATTAGGGAATACATCGATGTGTTTGCCTGGAATTATGAAGACATGTCAGGACTCGATCCAAATGTAGCAGTGCATCGTCTCAATATCAAGACGGATGTCAAACCTGTCAAACAACAACAAAGACGGTTTCGTCCGCAAATGATGGAAGCAATCAAGACCGAAGTTAAAAAGCTTATTGACTCGGACTTCGTTAGGGAAGAGCAGCATCCAGAGTGGCTTGCCAATATTGTCCCAGTCCTCAAGAAGAACGGGAAAATCAGGGTGTGTATCGACTTTAGAGACCTTAACGCTGCCTGCCCAAAA
>NW_017977722.1:0-870 GCF_001876935.1 Asparagus officinalis
CAAGACGATGATAACGGTCATGAACATGCAGTTTATTACCTAAGTCGGACTTTGGTAGGCGCAGAGTCTTGATATCTGATGATTGAGAAAGAATGCCTCGCATTGGTATTCGCAATGCAAAAGATGCGGCATTACCTGGTGGGACAGACGATCTACGTTATCTCCAACGTTAATCCAGTACGGGTGTTTATGACGCAACCAGCCTCTATGAATTGGCGATTGGCAAAATGGGCCATCCTCTTGTCCCAGTATGATTTGCACTTCAAACAGCAAAAGTCAGTTAAAGGACAAGCGATTTGTGATCTTTTGGCGGTGAACCCAACCGCAGATGCGGCAGAAGTATATGATGACTTGCCGGATGAAACCCACGAGGTTAATACTACATCGCACCAGCAAGTATGGCAATTATACTTTGATGGTGTTTCAAGAGCAGTTAATAGGGTAATAACCCCAGGATGTCCCACCGTCTCCTCTGGAGTTGGAGTCGTCTTAATCTCCCCGGGAAAGCATGTAATGCCCCGAGCTTATTCATTGACTGATCCGTGTTCCAATAACGTGGCCGAGTACAATGCACTTCTCATTGGACTCAGTTTCGCCAAGGAGCTGGGGGTCGAATATCTCGAAGCTTTTGGAGATTCGCAATTGATAGTCAACCAAGTTCGCGGTGAGTATGAAGTCAGCTTTCGAAGAATTCTTCATCGAATATATCCCTCGTCTCCAGAACGCTTATGCAGACGCATTGGCGGCACTAGCAGTATCACTGGCACAGCCTCCCGAAACTGAACTGTTAATCACAGTACAGACGCATCAACTCTGTATACCCATATACAATGGGGATATTGAAGAAGAAGATGACGGGAACGTAAACGC
>NW_017977723.1:0-870 GCF_001876935.1 Asparagus officinalis
GACCTGCAACCGAGGATTCATGCTCTTCTTCTTCTTCTGCAGCTCGGATAGCGTCGGCCATCAATTTTGATTTTTACGGGCCTTTGCTAGGGGAAGACCCAATCATCAATTTCTGGCGAATCTGCTTATCGTATTGACCTGCTTCATCCGCCGAGAGTTTCCTCTTCCTAGCTGCTCTTGCTGTAGAAGAATCTATCACCCGGGGTTCCTCCACTAGAGCAGGCTCAGCTGCTTGCTCCCCTTCTTGTCCGGCAGAAGGGTCCTCAATGGATAAAAACTCGTCGATCCCTCTCAGGCGGGATGTCTTTAACCCCTTCCTTGAAGCATACATACGTCTGATGTCTTTCAGACAAGATGTATTCAAATTGTAATTGGGAGTCTGGTAAACGGCAAAGTACCAGTTGCAGAAGCTCATGGAAGTATAAGAATTGGGTGTTTTGTGGGGAAGCTTGAAGGTGGCTTTGGTACAACCTGCCACGGGATAGTACCAAGCCCTGGACCATTCATATAAGTTGCTCACAACTGAGAGCTGAGGTCTGGGGTTCCCAACATACAGCTGATCGTACCCAAATTGGCGAGCGAACCTATAAGGTTGGTAGGGCTCGAGAAAATATTTGTCACCTTGCCGGAAGATCAGGTAGCTTGGCCTAATAGAGAGAAGCCAATGGAAAACACCCCCGCTCAGCTGGGTGAATCCGTTAGGACCCACCACGTCCTGATACTCTGCACCATAGACCCCGCCTTCAAAATAAGGAAAACAACGGAAGATGTGGTAATGGGTGTCTCGCGACAAGATCTGGCGAATTCTAACCATATAACTCCCCTCCCATTTTGCAGATTCTAGTCGTTGCACAAACGGGATGAATGAGT
>NW_017977724.1:0-870 GCF_001876935.1 Asparagus officinalis
CCACGAAGACATTCAGACACAGATCGTGTCTACTTTTGCTGACTTCCAGGTTGAGGAAGTGACTCGCCGCGAGGCAATTGAGCGAGGTCTGGCTGAAAAAGAGCTTCAAGTTACGCAGTTGCGGGAACAGAGCGATATGAGACAAAAAGAACTGGAGCTCTCAACTGCTTCTTTGGACCTCATTCGCACGAAACTTGTCGAAGCTGAGGCGGAGGTGTTAAGGTTGAAGGCTGAGCTTTCTCACGAAGAAGCCGTTGTTAACACCCTTGGGGCCAAGAACGCAGACACTCTTTTGAACTACCGTAAGGAAGCTCAGGCTCTTGAAAGAGCGAAGAAGGAGGCAGCCGCTGAAGTGGCACCCACTGAGGATGAGCTGCGGAGAAAAGCTGAAGCCGTTGTGCGAGCTAATCATGAGGAGAAGCTCTCTGATGCCAAAGCTCAACTTGCTTCTTTTGACTTGAACTTGTACTATTCTTTTGCTTAAGAACAGCTTTGTATCACTTCTTTTTGGTTTCTGAATAAAAAGTGATATTGACTTCTCATTGTTTCTTGCATTTATTATGTTTTGATTTTAAACACAAGTCATGAGAAATGCCTGAGGTGTATTCCTGACTTAGAATATATCTCCACAATGGTTCTGGTGCAGAAAACTCTCTTTATTATCGTTTAAGATAACTCTAGAAAGTTTTAAACTGCTGAGGATGAATATTCCCATAATGGGGTTGACTAGTAGAATTCTTCCTGTGTTATTTCTTGCTTTGAACACTGAAAGAAATCGATAAGTGCCAGATGTATAGTTTTAACTTGGCAGGGGGATTATTGCGGTCTGGGCAATTTTGAAGACTTATCGTTCTATTGACGAGAATCGAT
>NW_017977725.1:0-869 GCF_001876935.1 Asparagus officinalis
TGGGGAAACGCCAATCTCATGGTTCGAACTCGATTTGAGTAGCGTGCGCCTCTTGAACCTCTTCTTCCTCGGCATCTTCAACATAAAGCGGCACTAAGAGTTAGTGAGTTCTTACCGTAACAAACTGTTCCGTTTCAGGAGGTTGTGCCAGAGATACGGCCAATGCTTCTAACGCGTCTGCATAGGTATTCTGTAGCCATGGAATATGTTCGATAAAGAATCCTTCGAATGATTCTGCCATCTCCACTGCCATCTTATGGTATGGTATTAAATCTTGGCTTCGAACCTCGTACTCTCCCTGAACTTGTTTAACTATCAGTTAAGAATCGCCGAAGGCTTCGAGGTACTCAACCCCCAGTTCTTTGGCGAAACTGAGTCCTATGAGTAATGCATTATATTCCTACATTATTTTTGAGCACGGTTCCGTCAACGAGTAAGCTCGAGGCATCACGTGCTTTCCTGGGGAAACTAAGACAACTCCAACTCCGGAAGAAATCTTAGAACCTCCAGGAGCACTCGCTACATTAGCTGCTCGTGAAGCGCCGTCGAAGTACAAACGCCATACTTGCTGGTGCGAAGTTGTGTTGACTTCGTGGGTTTCATCGGGTAGGTCGTCATATATCTCGGCGGTGTCCGTAGTTGGATTAGCTGCCAGGAGATCACAAATGGCCTGTCCTTTTACTGACTTCTGTTGTTTAAAATGTAAGTCGTATTGGGACAAGAGTAAGGCCCATTTTGCTAATCGCCAGCTCATGGAATCTGGTTGAGTCATGAATACTCGGACTGGGTTAACTTTAGAGGCATATCAATTTGATAAAGGGCGTGAACACTCCACTCAAGTATGATGTGGAAGTGGGATATCGCGACGA
>NW_017977726.1:0-869 GCF_001876935.1 Asparagus officinalis
ACTTCTATTATCTATGCTTATATGCAGGGGGAGCATTGCTCCTATCTTTCATTTTCCCCTCTTTTTGATATTGTCAAAGGGGGAGAAAACTACCACATATATAGCTTACAAATTAATTCTGTTATATATGTTCATGTGTGTTTTATATATATGGTCATGTATGATTTATTCTTGTTTTGGGTTATATGTGGATTATCAGTGTATACTTTACATTCATGTATAAATTGTTTGCCATCATCAAAAAGGGGGAGATTGTTGACCCTATAGTTTTGATGATGATTTGACAAACAATTTATTACTAATACGTTTTTCCAGTGTTTTGTGTTTATGTTCTCTTTTCAGGTATTTCAACACAGCGTTAAAGATTCAAGTTCATCTGCGTGGGTTTTCTTAGGTATATGATCAGTTTTCTTACATATATAGTATGATTATATCTAAGCTCAATATATATACACTTAACACGATTTTTGACGTTTTCTATCATATAGATGATTTTTCATTAAACGTTGATAAAATATCTTTATCTCTTGTTTACATCTCTCTCATACTTTATTATATACATATAATATATGCACAATATATATATGAATATTTACAAGTCCTATATCAACTTTCACTTTCATAAAAATACAGGTTTTCTAATCATTTTTCAAAAACAGGTAGTTTTCACAAACGAAATTCGTTTTTCCAAAAATTCCTTTTCAAACATGTTCATTTCATCATTTATAAACTTTCCCCAAAGTTTCACTATTTTTGGATATGAATTGATATTTTTAATGAATTCTCAAAACTGACCCAATACCTGTCATTTTTCACATATCAGATTTCGGTCGACCGATACGGTCGACCGACGGTAGTCTGTTTTCTGA
>NW_017977727.1:0-869 GCF_001876935.1 Asparagus officinalis
TGCCTCAGAAAATGAAATCAGTAATTATCTGCGTCAGGATCATTCATCCGGAACCTCTTCCTGGGAATCTGATGTCAGTGTTGGACCTTTCTTTAAAAGTCTGACTGTGAACATGGTTTCAACTAGTCACCCCGATGAAGATGCAGGGGGTGATGAAGAATTAATTGAGTCGACCAACGATCCTTGGATCAAACGTCTTAACATCCTGTGTGATATGCGCTTCGAACAACGCGAACCACCCACTGAAGATAAGGTGATCCAGGTCAACATGGGAAATGAGTCTGACCCCAAGCCTATCTTTATAGCTGAAGACCTATCATCATCCGAGAAGGAAGACCTTATATCTCTCATCCGAGAATATATAGATGTCTTCGCTTGGAATTATGAAGATATGCCTGGTCTTGACCCGAAGGTGGCCATGCACCGTCTCAACATCGATCCGGATGTAAAACCCGTTAAACAACAACAACGCAGGTTTCGTCCAGAGATCATGGAATCAATTGAGTCAGAAGTTAAAAAGCTTATAGACTCAGGTTTTGTTAGAGAAGAACAACACCCTGACTGGGTGGCCAACATCGTTCCAGTTCCTAAGAAGAACGGTAAAGTCCGGATATGCATCGATTTCCGCGATCTCAATGCCGCCTGTCCGAAAGACGAATTCCCACTCCCCATCACGGATATTATGATTGACAACACCTGCGGGTATGAAAGGATGTCTTTCATGGACGGATTCTCCGGGTATAATCAGATCAAGATGCATCCGGACGACGAAAAACACACTGCTTTTAGAACACCACTGAGGGTGTATTGCTACACAGTGATGCCCTTCGGCTTGAAAAATACAGGTGCAACTTATCAACGTGCAATGA
>NW_017977728.1:0-869 GCF_001876935.1 Asparagus officinalis
ATAATCCCTATATTAAAGAGAGCATACAAGGGTTATAAAGTCATACTTTTGAAGCGTGATTCGATGGAAAATCGAACAACCCCTAACTCTTGCTCCTTGTAGTAGTAAATCTCCTCGTAGTCGATCTCCAAGTCTTCAAGTGAGCTTGATAAAATCAGAGTCTTCTTGAGACACAAGGCAAGATGTCCACCCTGGGGTACTTTAAAATCCTACTACTTCCCCTTACTCAAGATTGCTAGAATTTAGTAAGAGGAGAGCTTCTTTTTTATTCTCTTATGGAAAAACCACTTAGCCAATTTTTCATTAGTCTTTCCATAAGAAAGAGAGCTCATATTTATAGAGTGGAATGTGTTCATGACATGAATGACTCATCCTATGAGTCATGCAATGAATCATCAAATATCAATGATTAATCTAGTGAGTCATGCAATGAATCATCTTATGAATCATTACATTTTAAAACCATGTGCTAATAAACCATGTGCTCAAACCATACCACTAAATGACTCATCTCATGACTCATTATACATTGTATGTGTATTTCATAAATAAGAATACCAAATCAATATTGTATTTCATAAATACGATATTTTGTAATTTTCCAATCATTGAATAATAAGTCATCATATGACCAAAAAGTCAATGAGTTGACCAAAAGTCAACTGTTGACCAAAAAGTCAACTAGTTGACTAAAAGTTAATTATATGGGAAAAATATTGGAATTTATTTTCTAAGCACATAGCATTCTTTTTACCGATATACATAACCGTTTATGTGTATCTGGAAGAAATCATATATGTGTATCAATCATACGCATCACTCCATAAATTATGTTTCATAGGATTCAAGTACACGCTTGGTGTGACTCT
>NW_017977729.1:0-869 GCF_001876935.1 Asparagus officinalis
AGCAGATAAAATTGAAGAACTTACAGTTGTTCGGTTGATAATGATGATAAGGATCTGCAATTACTGTTAATATGAGGATGAAGAAATCAAATAAGAGAAAAGTTGTAAGTAATTATTTTTATTTATTATTATTATTATTTTTTTTTAATTTTTTTTCTTTTTTAAGAAACAAAAGGAAAATTAGTTTTTTTATAGATAATGAGGTTCATGAAGAACCAACACCTCTTCCTCTCCGAGCGTAGAAAATTCTAAAAAAAGGTTTCAGACGTTGACCATTTATTTTAAAAATATTACCATTTTTAGGATTTTCTATCTCGACAGCTCCATGTGGAAAAACTTGTTTAACAAAAAATGGACCAGTCCATCTTGATCTTAATTTTCCCGAAAAAAGATGCAATTTCGAATTGTACAATAAAACTTTCTGTCCTTGAGAGAAATTTTTTCGCAAAATTGATTTGTCATGAAAAATTTTTGTTTTCTCTTTGTAAATTTTTGAGTTTATGTATGCATCATTCCGAATTTCTTCCAACTCATTTATTTGGAGCAATCTGTTCTTACCTGCTGAGTCTGAGTCAAAATTCAACTGTTTTATTGCCCACATTGCTCGATGTTCTAATTCTACTGGTAGATGACAAGCTTTCCCGAATACCAGTCTGTATGGTGGCATCTCCAAATTGGCCTTAAAAGCTGTTCTATACGCCCACAGAGCATCACATAATTTTAAAGACCAATCTTTTCTGTTATGATTAACTGTTTTTTCTAAGATTTGTTTGATCTGCCTGTGTGTGACCTCTACTTGCCCACTGGTTTGGGGATGATAAGGAGTTGACAATTTGTGTGTGATTGAATATTTCCTCATCAAAGCCTCA
>NW_017977730.1:0-869 GCF_001876935.1 Asparagus officinalis
TTCTTTTCTTTTCTTTCATTTATTTTCTACTTTCATATCACGACGAGAAAAGTCGGTCTTTTTTTTTTTTCCGCTGCTGCTGTTCACTTTCTCTGTTTTTGTTTCCCTTTCTCTGTTTTTTAATTTTTTCAATTTTTATTCTCTTTTTTGCTGTGTTTTTCATCTGTTCTGTGTCTTTTTTTCCTTTTTTTTTCTTCTCAGTTGACTGTTAATGATTGAGATAGTAAGGAAGTAAACTGATTTTTAATTGATATTAGGTAATTATTAAAGTGATTTGTGGACTATTTTGATTAATAATAAGCTATGATTACAGTTACTTAATGTTTGATCACTTGATTAAATATAGGCTAATGATTTTCAATTTGACAGTCAGTTGACTGTTAAGATGGGGTTAATCAAATGATTGTTTGACTATAGAAATACTAACTTACAAATGTTTGACTGTAGAAATGCTAACTTACAATTATTTACAAAGAGATTTACGGACTAATTGCTTGCTTCTTATTAATACATATTACATATCATGATATCAATCATAATTGTTGAAAATGTGATACTATTTGATTTCTTGTGCGAGATTGCGAGTATTGATTCTTGCTATTTGAGCTAGGTGTAGTGCTACACTGCTATTAGTTGACTTGAAAGTTAAAACTTGATTCGCCATTTATAACCTGTAAAGAAGGAAAACAAAATTTAGCAATATAGTTGTTAGTGTCATGGAATATAATATATTAGTATGAAAGTTTGAATAATTTTTCATTCATCTTGTGTATCTCAAAATACTAGTGATGCGTTATGTCAAAAAAAAACTAGTGAATAGTGATGTAATATTGCAATATGAATTTAATGTATATATGTGTTTTGGTGTA
>NW_017977731.1:0-869 GCF_001876935.1 Asparagus officinalis
TAAGAAAATTATGTGAAGCCTTTAATCTCAAAAATGTTTCATATAATTCATTGAAAGCATCTAATAATTATTCATTATTACATACCTCATCTTCTTGTGCCATGAAGCACATGTGAGTGGATTCTTCTTTTTGTTCTTTCATTTTGAATAACTCAAACCTGTGCACAAGAACAGATATTTTAGATTCTTTAACTTTATTTGTACCTTCATGAGTTACCTCAAGTGTATGCCAAATATCGTATGCAGATGTGGCCGTTGACACCCTATTGAACTCATTCTTGTCAAGTGCACAAAATAATACATTCATTGCTTTTGAATCCAAATTTGCATTATTTCTTTGAGAAGTAGTCCATTCTGCAAAAGGAGTTGTTGGCTTCTCATATTTTGTTTCCACAACATTCCAAAGTTCGTAGCCAATTGATTGAAGGTAAATCTTCATTCTGCACTTCCAATAGTTGTAGTTCGAACCATCGAACATTGGAGGACGATTTGTAGAGTGACATTCCTTGAATTGTGATGAATTTGATGATGCCATCTTTCACCTTACTCTGATACCAAATGTAGGATCTGAAATAGATACACTAGAACACTCTTTATGAATAGTATTCTTTTAAAATATATGCAAAGTAGATTATAAATTACAAAGAAAAATGGCAATCTCAGAAATTCACAATCACAAACACAAAGTTTTATACTGGTTCTACCAACCCGGTGTACATCCAGTCCCCAAGCAAATCCCGCTTGAGATTTTCACTATGATTTTGAAACCTTACAAATTCAAAAGCAAACCTGACCAATTTGCAAGACCATGCCAATTGCCACCCAATCTCTAAACCAAGAGATCAACCCTCTCAAACCCGAGAGAAATC
>NW_017977732.1:0-869 GCF_001876935.1 Asparagus officinalis
TCATGGACTTCTCATCAAAGGTAACGTCCCTGCTGATCACGAACTTCGAATCTTCTGTACACCAAAGGCTACCAGCCTTTTACGCCGTTTGCATACCCCAAGAAAATTACCTTCTTGGCCCTCGCGTCAAGCTTTCCCTCATTGACGTGATAGTAGGCGGTACATCCGAAAATCCGGAGCCTCTCATAATCTGCATGCTCCCCTGACCACACCCGATAGGGTGTATCACCGTCCAATGTTGAATGTGGAGATCGATTCACAATATAGCAAGCTGTAGCAATTGACTCTGCCCACCATTCTTTGCCCAAACCAGCATATGATCGCATACTCACTGCTTTCTCTCGCAGTGTTCGGTTCAGTCTTTCCGCGACCCCATTTTGCTGGGGTGTAGATCTAACTGTCCAGTGTCTAGCAATGCCCTCCTGATCACAGAACTCCTTGAAGGCACCGTCTGTGTACTCTGTACCGTTGTCAGATCTTAGCGTCTTCAATTTCTTTCCCGTCCTGTTCTCAACCATCGCCTTCCACTTCTTGAATGTCTCAAATACCTCATTCTTATGCTTCAGGAAGTAAACCCAAGCATACCTAGAATGATCATCTATGAATGAGACAAAATATCTGGAACCACCCTTGGAGGTTGTCGAAGCCGGACCCCAAACATCTGTGTGCACATAATCTAGTATCCCTCTGCTCTTGTGCTTGCTTCTCAGAAATTGAACCCTATGCGCCTTTCCATACACACAGTCCTCGCAAAAATCCATGCAAGGCTTCTTCAGATTCTTCAGCAAACCCTCCTTATTAAGCAGAACCAGACCCTTCTCTGACATGTGCCCAAGCCGCCTATGCCATAACCGTGTGTGCTCACATGG
>NW_017977733.1:0-869 GCF_001876935.1 Asparagus officinalis
CGCTTCAATAGGATGGCAAGTCCACAAAACTATCACGTTAACATTTACCTCTGATAGTCCATCAACTTGCCAATCCGCTTCAATATGATGACAGGTCCATCAAAACTATCACGTTAATGATTACCTCTGATAGTCTGCTTTCTCCAAATTCCCCCACCAATCCTCTTCAAATAGGATGGCGGGTCTATCAAAACTATCACGTTAATGATTACCTCTGATAGTCCATTCCCTCCAAATTCTCTTGCTAATCCTCTTCAAGTAGGATGGCGGGTCCACAAAAACTATCACGTTAACAGTTACCTCTGATAGTCAAACTCATCAGATAATGGCCTACCAGGTGATGTGCCTCTATTTCGACTTCATGGATAGTGCCTCACTAGGCGATGTGCCTTGTCTACCTCTTTTTCTTCCCCTGCTAAGTCTTAATCAAGACTGGGGGTTGGTTACTTGGAATCCATTGGATTAAGAGTAACGAATCTTTCACATCGTCGAGTTAACATTACACTTCTGACGATCATCATCCCCACAGAGTATGCATTCAACTTGCATCACCCCCAATTTGTCACGTTAACAATATACCTCTGACAACAATCAACTTATCAATCCTTGACAATAGGATTATCTCAAATCGTAATCTTCCCCAGCAAGACACTAAGTCTTCAAAATCAAATTCAAATCACAGGTATCAAAACTCATTGTTCCTGATGATAAACTCACTTAGCAAGTCTCCCCAGCGAGACGCTAATTCCCAAAATCTTGTGCAAGTCACAAGAACAAATTCCTGTCAAGTTAACATCAAACTCTGACAACAATCCACTTATCAATCCTCTCTAATAGGATGATAAGTCCACAAAGTTGCTCCAATCGCA
>NW_017977734.1:0-869 GCF_001876935.1 Asparagus officinalis
ATACACACACGTATTTGGTTTCTATGTATATATATAGTTATATATATACATGCATGATTTTGAGTTTTTCATGTTTTGAATTCTTTTGCAAAATAATGAGATTTCACAATTGAGAAATGCAAATTAGAAAATTCTTTTTGTAACATGTTCAAAATATCATTTGCAAACATTTCTCAAAGTTTCATCAAGTTTGGAATTGATTTGTTATGTTTAAAGGAATTTACAAATTCACGTTTTCGTTCGTGCACATGTTCGTGCATGTTTTACAAAACTGATGAGTTTTCGCAAATGGGAAGTGATATTTGAAAAATTATTTCTCTGACATATTTATCTAGATGTTTAGAAACTTTTCTCCAGTTTTTACTATTTTTGGAGTTGATTTACTGTGCCTAATTGATTTTACAAAATCGTGTATCACAGCAGATTTTCAGAAACTGTATGTTTGTGTTCAAACATTTATTTCCCTCAACTGGGAAATGATTTTTCAGAAATTCTTTCTCTAACATGTTCTTATACATGTCTAGAACATTTTCTCATAATTTCACAATTTTTGAAGTTGATTTACTATTTTTAATTGATTTTACAGAGCTGCATATATATTCAGTACCGTCGGTCGACCGAAATTTCCGCCGGTCGACCGAAATTTACCATCGGTCGACCGAAATTTCCACCCGGTCGACCGAAGACTCTCTGGACGTCTCTTGCGACTCTGACCTTGTTTTCGGTCGACCGCGTTTTTTATCGGTCGACCGCTGGAGTCACAACGGCTCTTTTTAGAGCCGTTGAAGATGGTTTTTTGATCTTTTGACTTGGGATTTTTGGCTGAGTTTTGAGAGGGTATAAATACCCATTGTTGATCTCTTTTCAAA
>NW_017977735.1:0-868 GCF_001876935.1 Asparagus officinalis
AGAGATCAAATTAATATTTTGACATTCTAAAATACTGGAATACAAGTAAATGTCTGAAATATATGAACTAGAGTTCTCAATATGTCTCAAATACATAATGTCCGACAAGAGGAAATAAGGCACACAACCTTTACAACTTCTAGAATAAGATTCTCACATGTCTATACAAAAATCTACAGTGGAGCTCAAAAGGAAATATAACTAAATAGACGGCTGAAGCTAAAGTACATCGCCATCAACCTGCGATTCTCCGGGCTCCTGGCTCGTTACCTGAAAGGGGGAGGGACAACGAGTGTCAAAGCGCTAGCGAGCAACATCACAACCAACCCCAAGGGATAGGGCTCGTTGTATATGAAAATATCGTTAATACATAATAATATAAATCATTTACACAAACATTAATGGGTTTTAGTACTTAGGGAAATACAACACGAGCATAGGTACGTCGAGCGAAATAATCCAAACAAGGAAACCCTCATGTATATACCTTGTATCTCAAATTGTAGATCCCTAAATATTAAACCCGAGGTTGGTCACAAGAAACAAATAAAGAAAAGAATACATACCCATCTATACCGATGAAAAGTAAACATGACAAAGCTACAATAGATGTCATGTACAACCTAAGTAGCTATCATGCCCCGGCCTAATACAATATGTCGTGAACCCAACTGGGATAAGTAACATGCTCAAAGTTTATCAAAAGTCTAAAACATGACTGTAATGGACGAATGAAAACTAAACTGGGATAAGTAACATGCTCAAAGTTTATCAAAAGTCTAAAACATGCTCAAAGTCTAAATCATAATCACTATATGCATATATACTTATTTATACCCAACAAGTGATTTAAACAGAAGCACGAATG
>NW_017977736.1:0-868 GCF_001876935.1 Asparagus officinalis
GGAAAAGGTAAGTCTTGTTATGGAGCTTCTGCTATTCCAGGAGAAGATGACGAAGAAATTCCCGCATTCCCGCTTTCTGAAGATGAACAGGAGGCCTTTGCAACCCGAAGTGGGAATGGGTATCACTACAAGTACCCGGATGCTTCCGAGCAATTAGGCACCAAAACCGCTCCTTCCAAGACATTGGCAGAACTGGGAATTGCAGCAATTCCCCCAACGCCTATAGCTACGGAGAAAGTCCAGCAGAAGGAGAAGGGGAAAGAGCCTTTACGTCAAGAAGCCCAAAACCCGAGGCAGTCTCGATTCAATCACCCGATTGGGAGAGACAAACCGGGAAATGCAAGCTCTCTACCCCATTTTGACATCATGGCGCAGTTGGCCAATATCCCGGCTAGGATAACCCTATACGAGCTGTTGCGTCTTTCCAAGGATACAAGGAAAGCATTACAAGAGGCCTTGAGTGACTCTGAAGCTTTTCTAACTCGAATCAAGCCATCTCCTGAAGGACCAGAGCCGTCAGCTCAACACTGCAATCTCGCGGCGCATCATTTTCCATGCATCTCTTTTACTAAAGAAGATATGCAGACGAAGAACTCCAAGCATGATCGGCCTTTGTATTTCACAGGGCACATTGGCTCCAGCATGGTCAACCGGATCCAAGTTGATCCGGGTTCTGCTGTTAGCATCATGCCATTCCGACTGATGCATCATCTTGGAATCCTGACTAGCAAACTAGCCTCCACCGGCACTACAATTTACGGATTCAACACCAGCGGGTCCAGACCCTTGGGGAAAATTTGAATCAAATGCCAGATTGGGGATTTAAAATCAGAAGTTACCTGCTATGTGATTGACGCAGAAACGTCCT
>NW_017977737.1:0-868 GCF_001876935.1 Asparagus officinalis
AAGGACTGCAGAATGATATCTGTATATCTATCTGCATCTAGGCCTACGTTCAAAAGTTCAAGCTCATTGTAGGGCTGAGCATGGTTCGGTTCAAACCGAAAAAACCGACCGAACCGACCCGAAATAAGCGGTTTTATGATTAGGGCGGTTCGGGTCGGGTTGAAAACTTTTCAACCCGACCCGAACCGAACCGACCGATTTTATATACCGTGATTCTGATTCTCAAAACCCTACCCGTTTATTCGTTTACCCGCCCCATCCCCAACCCCTCAAAATTCTAGGTCCCGACTCCCTAACCTCATTTCCTCTCCCATCCCAGCCGTGAGCCGCCGCCCGCCGCTCCTCATTTCCTCTCTCTCGCTCTGTCGGCCTCTCTCACTCTCTCCCACTCTCCTTAGTCGCCAGCCGTGAGCCGCCGTCTTCATGGATCTATCAGCTGCCAGCCGTGAGCTGCCGCCCGCCGCTCCTCATTTCCTCTCTCTCACTCTCTTACTCCAGTTTTGCTGCTCTCAACTCACCGCTTCACTTTGCTGCATCAAAAGGACACACTGAGGTTTGCTTATTTAAAAAGGGTAAACTAATTAAGCAGTTTAAGCTTTTGTGTTGATTTAAACTAATTAAGCAGTTTAAGCTTTTGTGTTGACTGTTGCTTCTTGTTTCAGATTGTGATGTTGTTGTTGGAGAATGGGGCAGACGTAAATTCAAGGAATTTTTATGGACAAGTTTGTATATATGCTAGTTTCTCTTTGTTCGTTGGTTATTTTGAGTAACTGAATGGCTTTGTTTGGTTTTTTTTGGTTTCCATTTTCTGGTTAAAGACAGCGTTGATGCAAGCTTATCATCAAGGGCATTAGGAGCTGGTTCAGGT
>NW_017977738.1:0-868 GCF_001876935.1 Asparagus officinalis
ACAAAATCTGATGAAGGCGTTGCTTATAAATTGCGGACCGTTGTCATGAATGATCCTTCTTGGCATGCCATGTCTGTAGATGACATGATGCTTGATGAAATTAATGACGTTGTTCGTCTTTACTTCTTTAAGCGGAATCGCTTCAGCCCACTTTGAGAAGTAATCCGTGATCGCCAGAATGAATCGAACGCCTTTGACTGAGGGGGGAAAAATAGGACCAACAATGTCCATGCCCCATACTTCGAACGGCCATGACGTGGTTGATGTGTGCAACTGCTCTGGCGGTTGATGCATATAATTTGCATGTATCTGGCAAGCGTGGCATTCTCGTGCGTATTCGATTGCGTCACGAACCATCGTTGGCCAGAAATATCCCATCCTCCTGATGCGACCATACAGTTTGGGACCGGGCTGATGCGCACCACATTCTCCTTCGTGTGCTTCCTTAAGAACTTCCTTTGCTTCTCTGTTCGAAAGGCATCGGAGTAAAAGACCGTCGTACCCTCTACGGTATAACGTATGGGTCTCGGTATTATAGAAGAATCTTGGAGCTCTTCGGCGGATTGATTCCTTTTCTTTTACATCCTCTGGCAAGATACCATATTGGACGTAGTCCAATCTCGGGACTCAGACCTAATTTGAGTTGAATTCACCTCCTTGGCGTTTACGTTTCCGTCATCTTCCTCTTCAATATCCCTACTGTATATGGGTACGCAGAGTTGATGCGTCCGTACTGTGACTAACAACTCAGTTTCGGAAGGCTGTGCCAGTGATACCGCTAGTGCCGCCAGTGCATCTTCATAAGCGTTCTGGAGACGAGGGATATATTCAATGAAGAATTCTTCAAAAGATTCTGCCATTTTGATGG
>NW_017977739.1:0-868 GCF_001876935.1 Asparagus officinalis
TAATCCAATGAACTACAAATAAACCAACCCCCAGTCTTGAACAAGTGCAGGGGAAAAAGGAGTAGGCCATTATCTAATGAGTTTGACTATCAGAGGTAATTGTTAATATGATAGTTATTGGAGACCCGGAATCCTACTGAAGAGGATTAGCTTCAGTGGTCGTAGTATCTTCCCCTTCTGACTGAGGAGATTGGGCTTGGTCCGATTGCTCAGGAGAAGGTTGGGCTTGGTCCGATTGCTCAGGTTGATCCTGCCTACTTTGTTCTTCAGCTTTGATCCTGGCAATAATCTTTTGAGCCTGTTCGCCTTGAGAAATTAGTTGTCTCCAGGAACGACATTCTGCAACTCCTATTCGGACTAGGAGACCGGTTTGCAAGTTGTGTCGACAGGTCTCTATCAGTGTAGACTGTGTCATACCTGACGAACATCGCAGAGCCATGTTTCGAAACCTCTTGACGAAGGCTTTGACGGACTCCCTCTTCTTCTGCTTAGTGGCAAGAAGGGTATGGATGGAGACTTCTGTATCCCTTTTGAGTACATCCGGTAGGCAGTTTTCTGAATCATCCAAAGGCAATTCCCTTGAGGGTGCCAATGAACAATCGAGCCAGTATGGCGTCGTTTGATATCACATTCCCAGTCTGTGACTTGAAATGATAGATATGTTGGTTCGGTGATCCCGTGCCGTCAAAAGTTTGTAGCGTCGGGACCTCAAATTTTGGAGGATAAGGGGCTGCATCCCATTCGGCAGGATAGGGTCTGACAACTCGCTCGTCTTGGAGCTCGCTTCTGTTAGCCATGACATTGAGGCGGGCTTCCAATTCTTCCATTTTGGTAGACTGGAGATTATACTCGTTCTCAGTCTCTCTTC
>NW_017977740.1:0-868 GCF_001876935.1 Asparagus officinalis
TAACAACGACCATGGGGTCCATGAAGGAGTCCATTCCGATGACGAGTTCTCGGATTCTCACTCCGCGCTTGCCTCCGACGATACAACGTCTAGCATAGGGCAAGCTCGAGAGGTGTGCATGCCCAACACCGAACAGATAGCCAAAATCATTGAAGAGGCCCTGGCTAAGCAGAAGGAAATCTTCAAATTCGAAATGGAAATGGCTATGCAAGAGATGAGACAAATGCACGACCAACGAATTCGAGCTTTGTCGAACCAGCTAGTTGAGTCCAATCGTCGTACCCAGAACGCCGCAGTCGACAGCGATCCGGAGGTGGTCGAAATCGTCATGGCCGACGCACCGCCCAAGAATACTGGGGGTGGCCCCACTAAAATCCGGAGGTGGTCAAAATCGTCATGGTCGAAATCGTCATGGCCGACGCCATCGCATCCAATACGCTGGGGGTGGACCCACCAGTGACAAAAGATAAAGGAGCTCGAAAGAAAAATCGAAGCCCTGATGTCTGCTCGGGAGGTGAAGAGGACCGGCATTCCGTGTCCTTACCCGAGAAAGTGGGATTCGATCCCGTATCCGGCGAAGTTCAACCTGATCAACTTCACGCCGTTCGGCGGGAAGGGCTCGCCCACTCAGCATCTAATCTACTTCAAGTCCCACTTGGGGGGGATCTCTGGCAACGGACCCTTGATGGTTCGGTCATTCGTTGGCACCCTTCGCGGGCCTGCCTTCGATTGGTACCGCCGTCTCAAGCCCGGCAGCATCAACAGCTGGGAGGACCTGGAAAGCAAATTCCTCGCCCAATTCTTCGATGATGACACCGAGGTGTCGATCAGGACACTCTTCGATATGAAGCAAAAAGACGGAGAGCCG
>NW_017977741.1:0-868 GCF_001876935.1 Asparagus officinalis
TTCGTTCGTCGGCGGCTTGGAGGAACCGCCATTCTTCAGTTGTTGAGGCTGTTTGCCTCTCCTATTCTTTAGATCCGCGTTATAGCGGATCCCGTCAACTGACTCCATGGCCTTTGCGAATTGTTTCGCAAGGCGTTGACGTTTCCTTTGGCGGGCTCTCTTCGAGAGAGTCACCACGCCTTCCGCGGCAGAAAGGTTGGCCAGAGTAGATCCGCCTTGGTTGGGAATTGGAGGAATCTCACCCGATGCGACTTTGGCATCAAACGGGGCAAGATCTTCGTTGGTGTTTTCAACGTCTTCATACCAACGAGTTTTTCTCCTGGAGGAGAACTTGGACTTCTTGGACTTGCGGGGGGAGGTTGATCCGGACGAGGACGACAAGTATTCCTCGAACTTCTTTTGGTCAAACTCGTATTCGACCTCCTCCACGACCGGGATTGAGATCTGCGGCTGCGACGCTCCGATCTCGGCAGCGAGATCGGCGGCTCCCACTGTGGTCGCCAGATTGTTCGCGAGAAAAATCGTGTCTTTCTTTGTTATTGATTCCATTGCACACTCTTGTAATAGTTTATCGATTACAAAAATCCGGTCTTTTTATAAGATCCGGTTACAACGAAAATCAAAGAAAAGAAAAGAATGATTACAACTTTTTATCCTTGTTTGTCGAACAAATCACGAGCTCCTGTTTTGCGGTCGCTCGCTTTGTGGGTTCTTCGCATGCGCCGGGGTTTATCCGTGGACCACCGCGGATCTAGATCCGGTCGGATCTACGCAGTATGACGGGTATTATTTCACCAAGGAAATAATATCCGAGGGTACTATTTCGCCAAGGAAATAGTAGCCTTTAATTCTCGGGATCAAAGACCAA
>NW_017977742.1:0-868 GCF_001876935.1 Asparagus officinalis
ACAAAAGTCAACGTTTGACGATTCGAAACCCTAAGGGTCAACGCCGATCAACGCGT
Source organism: Asparagus officinalis (assembly GCF_001876935.1). Lineage (NCBI taxonomy): Eukaryota > Viridiplantae > Streptophyta > Magnoliopsida > Asparagales > Asparagaceae > Asparagus > Asparagus officinalis. The sequence continues at coordinate 57 of NW_017977742.1, forward strand.
AACCCTAGGTCAATGCCAGTCAACGCGTTGCGACAAAGGTCAACGTTCGAGGATGAAAATCCACACCAATCAACGTTTGACGATTCAAAACCCTAAGGGTCCACGCCGGTCAACGCGTAACCCTAGGTCAACCCCACTCAACGGGTTGCATGCAAAGCCAACGTTTGACGATTCGAAACCCTAAGGGTCAACGCCGGTCAACGCGTAACCCTAGGTCAACGCCAGTCAACGCGTTACGACAAAAGTCAACGTTCGACAATCAAAACCCTAGGGTAGACGCCGGTCAACGCGTAACACTAGGTCAACCCCACTCAACGGGTTGCGAGCAAAGTCGACGTTTGACGATTCGAAACCCTAAGGGTCAACGCCGGTCAACGCGTAGCCCTAGGTCAACGCCAGTCAACGCGTTGTGACAAAAGTCAACGTTCGACGATTCAAACCCTAAGGGTCAACGCCGGGCAACGCGTAACCCCAGGTCACCAAAAGTCAACCTTTGACGAATCAAAACCCTAGGGTGGACGCCGGTCAACGCGTAACCCTAGGTCAACCCCACTCAACGGGTTGGGAGCAAAGTCAACGTTTGACGATTCGAAACCCTAAGGGTCAACGCCGGTCAACGCGTAACCCTAGGTCAACGTCAGTCAACGCGTTGCGACAAAAAGTCAACACACGGTGATCCGAAACCCTAAGTCAGCTCAATGTGGCAGAGGTAGTTCAAAGTCAACTCGATAACACGAGCCAAACTCAATCCATCAGCTGCAAACTCGAGACTCCGACGACGGCCAGACGATAAACGCAGCGCCGGAAGAACC
>NW_017977743.1:0-868 GCF_001876935.1 Asparagus officinalis
GGGTTATCCTTAAGAATATAAGATTCTCTAGGAACTTCCCTTTACATAAATCATCTACCCCCAGCTTCCTTTGCGAAACCGGGTTTACTATTGTATTCAATTGGATGACCGAGAAGCATTTTATACTCGTATACTCTTTGGAGTGTGGGGAAACAGTTTATACTCGTGCACCCACTGGAGTTGTTTGGTCGTCTTTACTCGACTTCTTTCGTCGTTATGACGCCGGAGTCAATTAAGGTTTGGATTTTGTTTTTGAGTCCGAAGCAAATCTCGGTGGGATGAAGAACCCTTCTGTGATACGCACAGTAGTTTGGATCCGTAATCCTCTTAGCTCCATCCTGATCTTTAATAGGTGGTAGTTCGATTTTGTCATTGGCGAGGAGGTATTCCAAGATGGCTGGAGCTTCATCATCTTCGAAAGAATATTCCTTTTGAAACCTCGGATCGAGAGTCGCATTCTCAACGATTGCAGATGTCATTGGTTGGCCTCTCTCAGCTTTCTTTCTTTTAAGAAAGTGCTCAGCTTGTTCACCCCGAGATTTTAACTCCTTCCAAGTTGTGGATGGCACGACCCCCAGAGCTTCCAGGACATCGATGGAAAGGTTATTGTGGCATGTTTGCAGGATGAACTCCTCCGTGATAGGATCTCTGCAATTCATTGCCATGTTACGGAAGCGCTTGACAAAATTGTCAACTGACTCTCCGTCTTTTTGCTTCTCATCCAAAAGGGTTCCGATTGACACTTCGGTGTCATCATCGAAGAAATTGCTGAGGAACAAACTTTCCATGTCATCCCGGTAATTGACGCTTCCTGGCTTGAGCCGTCGGTACCAATCGAAGGCGGGCCCACGAAGGGTGCCAACGAATG
>NW_017977744.1:0-868 GCF_001876935.1 Asparagus officinalis
ACCTCGCACTGGACGTGTTGGAAGCAATGGGGATAGCACCGTCCAAGACATGGAAGGATCTGAAGGTCCAATGAGAGCAAGCCGAGCGATTCCTCAGAAGAAAGAAGGCGGAGAGAGGCCAACAGGCGACAAATGCTCCAGCACAGAATTTCAACCCAAGGGGGAAAGGTAAGGCACATGCTAATGCAGTTGATGCTAATCAAACCTTTCAATTGCAACCTCAACAACAGCAGCAGCAGCAACGAGCGCCACAACAATCGCAGTCACAATGGCAACAATGGCCTCAGAAGCATAAGTCTTCAGAGCCAAGATTTCCCAAAGTGTACTCCTTCAAAGATGACGAAGTTCCTAGCATCTTTAAGTACTTGTTGGAGAACAACAAAATTCAGCTGCCAGCGATTGTGGATCAAGAAGGGGCTAGCAAAGTGACGGATCCGAGGTATTGTGCATACCATAGAGCGGTCCATCACCCTACGAAGTCATGTTACCACCTCAAGGACAAGATCCAGGCGCTAATTGATGTAGGCGTCATAACCCCGAAGCCGTCCAAGAATGTTGGAGCAAACGCAGTTTCAATCAGCTTTGGATCGGTGCCCACAGCGTGGTTTGAACCAAAAAGCATCACCAAAGTGGGAATGAAGACAGTAAACGACGACCCGCATGGACAGCGCCAAAAAGGACTTGTGCCACATACAGCCCCAAACGGCGAAATCCTCTGGGTCCACCCCGACCTGATTGAAGATGAACAATAGGCCGGATCGTCATCCAAGAAGAAGTCCAAAGGGAAAGGAAAGTCTTTCTGCGGAGTCTCTGCTATCCCAGGAGAAGATGACGAAAGAATCTTAGCTTTCCCGCTCTCTGAAGAAGA
>NW_017977745.1:0-868 GCF_001876935.1 Asparagus officinalis
AGAAGAAGAAGAGTCAGATCTAAGTTTTGAGGAAATTTTCGGTGAGGAGCTAAAAATATTAGGAGAAGCTGATCGGGTTTGTCAAAATAAAGAAACTGTGTTGAACAATTGCTGCTTTGAACTGAATTTTGGAAAACTCTTTCTTGATGAACTAAGATATTTGGAAAATAAACAACAACCAAATTTTTACATATCAACCATGAATCCTGGGGTTGAGAAAATTGTTAAAGAAAAATTGGTTGTTAGAGAACACACATTCACAAATCAAGAATCTGAGTCCAATATGCATGACACCAATAATACAGAATTACTGAACACCCCGAAATGCTTGAAAATTCACATTATTGATTATATCATTCTGAATTTGTTTAGAATCCGGGGAAGAATTTTCAGCAATAAGGTAGGATTCAATGTAGAACATGAACTCTTCATGTTAAATATTTTATTCTACACTGTTTATTTTGTTTATTTCAGAATAATAAAAAAGAATTTATTCTTCTCTCATGTGAGAGTTTCTTGTTCAGTTTTTTTTTTAAAAAAAAGAAGAAAAAAAGAAGAAGAAGAAAAAAGAGAAAAAAAAAGAAAAAGAATAAAGTTTTGATTTCATCCTCCTCAGACCAAAGGTAATTGCAGATTTTTATCAGCCGACCAAATGTAAGTGCTTCACTTCTTATCTGCTTTACTTTATGCATCATAGAGTTTGCATTGAGGACAATGCAAAATTTAGGTGTGGGGGTGGGAATTAGTTATTTTTTCTCTTTATTTTACATTTTTAGTTACATTTTTTTCCCTTTTCTTAAAAAAAAAATTATAAAAATATCGTCACTTGCCAAATTGATGGAGTTATGTAATAATTGATTTAATTGAT
>NW_017977746.1:0-867 GCF_001876935.1 Asparagus officinalis
CTAGAAAAGGATACTCTTCCGACGCTTCGGCTTGGGATTCCGACGCTAGCCTTGGTGAAATGTTCAAAAAGTTGATGTCGAACATGGTCACGGTCGATCCTACTACAATAGAGGAAGACGACCAGATGCCGACATGGGAAGATCCTTGGGTTCATCACCTAAACATGCAGTATGGTGATAGGTTCGAACAAAGAGAGCCTCCTACTGAAGATCAAGTAGTCCAAGTGAATATGGGAAGTGAGGAAAATCCAAAGCCGATATTCATTAGCGACAGCCTCCCGCCTAAAGAGAAAGAGGAGTTAATCTCTCTTATTAGGGAATACATCGATGTGTTTGCCTGGAATTATGAAGACATGCCAGGGCTCGACCCAAACGTAGCGGTGCATCGTCTCAATATTAAGTCGGATGTCAAACCTGTCAAACAACAACAAAGACGGTTTCATCCGCAAATGATGGAAGCAATCGAGACCGAAGTTAAAAAGCTTATTGACTCGGGCTTCGTTAGGGAAGAGCAGCATCCAGAGTGGCTTGAATATTGTCCCGGTCCTTAAGAAGAACGGGAAGATCAGGGTCTGTATTGACTTCAGAGACCTCAACACTGCTTGCCCAAAAGATGATTTTCCCCTTCCCATCACGGATGTCATCATCGACAATACGTGCGGGTTCGAGAGGATGTCTTTCATGGATGGTTTCTCTGGTTATAACCAAATAAAGATGCATCCAGATGATCAAAAGCATACTGCATTTAGAACACCTCTCGGCGTCTTCTGCTACACAGTTATGCCCTTCGGCTTGAAAAATGTAGGTGCTACATATCAACGAGCCATGTCAAAGATCTTTCAGGAGCATCTCCGAAAGACTGTTGAA
>NW_017977747.1:0-867 GCF_001876935.1 Asparagus officinalis
CTGCCATGGGACAGGACACAGCACTCGAGATTGTCATCATGGAATTACCGCAAGTGCCCCTCCGAGGATTCTTACCATCCCGGCCAACACCTCCAGCACCATACGGCATCTTTCTGCTTTCGCCATCTTCAATCTTGATAGAGGCCGTCCATCGGTGCAGGAGCTCCGAGAAATGCTGGCCTACCGCTTCAATCTTAGGTCATGGCCCCATCAAATCAAGGAGGCGGCAGGGAACAGCTTCATGGTACAGTTTCCATCCGATGAAGTTCTTGCCCAAGCTATTGATCTCGGTTTGATAGATATGGGCATATTTAAGGGTAGATTTCGCCGTTGGAAAGAGGATCTGAGGCTAACAACGTTACCTCAACCCTTTCTAGTATGGATTCGCCTATTAAATCTCCCATACCACCTCTGGAATTTTGAATTTCTTCAATCTCTGCTCATTGGTATCGGTGAATGTGTCAAATTTCTTCAATCTCTGCTCATTGGTATCGGTGAATGTGTCATGTGCTCCAGGGACGTCATAACACATTCTAACTTCAGTCATGTGCTCCAGGGACGTCATAACACATTCTAACTTCAAAGACTGTAGAGTTCTACTCAAGGTTAGGAATTTATCTGAAATCCCTAAGAGGCTTGGGTTCCGTTACATCTCGCCGGTGGACGGTAACGTCAGGGAAGGATACGCCATCACGCAGGTCCAAAGAGGGGGGGATTTGGAGAGGGCTCAGGGATCCACACGACTCAACTTAGGGCCCCAGCGTGCGCAACCCTTTAGGGCCGACCCCGAGTTAATTAAGGTTAGTTGGGGTGGCGTCCACATGACGGTCGAGAGAGACCAATGGCAGCTGTTTCTCCGTAACCAAG
>NW_017977748.1:0-867 GCF_001876935.1 Asparagus officinalis
ATTTTTCTCCTGTTTTGAGTTGGTTTCGGATTTCTAAACCCATATTCGTTTTCCCTGATATATATATATGAGTTCTTTTATGTTTTTCTCAGTTTTCCTAAGAACCCTAACAGCAACCAAACCCCCCAAACCCTAATTTAATTTTTTAGAGAAGATTGGAGGCTTTCGAGCTGGATTTTTTATTAGTTTTTGGCTTTTGGAGTGGAGAACTCTTTCAACCTTGCTTCTAAAACGTTTTTCAACAATCTCAGGCGAGTATCATCTCTGCTAATCCCCCTCCCAGATTTCAAAACATTTTTAAAGAGATTTGAAGATGTCTTGTAGAGCCTAAATGACTAAGATTATGAATAGAAGACAACTCGTTTGTATTATATGTATAAAGATTAGGTCTTTTAATGCTAAAAAGGTTGAGAACAAATTTTACAAATGTATTTTAGATCTGAAGATGATTTTAAAACGTGGTTAATCTAAAGAAAGAAGTTTGATTCATTGTTTTGAACTTTTATGCATGTTTTAGGGTTTTTAATATAAATATAATGCATAAAATCATGGTTATATATGTTGATTTTGTTTCCAAATATTTTTATCTACTGTAACATGTTTGTATGCAAGATTCATGAAGTTTTTACCATGTTTGCATCACATAAACACGACGTGAATACGACACACACAAAAATCTGGAAAAAACTAGATTTTAGGCTCACGGTCGACCGTCACGGTTGATCGCGTGCAGGGCAGAGACCTAGGTAGTCTCTGGAGCCTGCCACGGTCAACCGCCAGTCTGATGTTGGCATGTGTATGGTTTTGGTTTGATTTCGGTTTGTCGAGCGTTTCTCTCGACCTTGTGATGATTAACTACAATGTTAA
>NW_017977749.1:0-867 GCF_001876935.1 Asparagus officinalis
GGATAGAAAATTTGCCATTGGCTTCATCATAATAGCTCAGCAGCAGTTCCAGTAAGGGGCGATCAGGCGTAGGAGGCCCAAATAAAATATAGTGCTCAAATATAAAGCCACGGTACGCATCCCTGTGCCACTGGTGCATCTTCGGGGCAATCCGCTTCATGAATTTCCAATACGCCCCGAAGTTGGCATTTAGCATTATTTTTTCATCTGATTTAGTATAAGCAAGCTTTTTCCTGTAAAGAAATAAAATTTTCAAGTTAAATTAGAACTAACGCCCACTGAAATTAGACCTAACACTAACGTCATCCAATAGAACTAACGCGGGCTGTTATAAAACTAACATGAACTCAATCTATAAATAACATTGACTCAAACTAGAACCAACATGGGCTGTGCTTGAACCTATCACTGTTTAGGATGAACTGAAATTAGGGCAAATTACGTCAGGTCACAAAATATTATATAACCTAGCACATACTGCTTTTTTGGGGACGGTTCGCTGGTACGTCCAACCTCTGCCCTTTTTCTTTCCCGGTCTCGCGTTTCGACTGCCTGCCTTTGCATGACCAAGAGGGTTTGAGTGGCTTCCTCCGCGCTGCCAATCCCAGATGAACCATCTTTTCCCTTCGAATCGGCGCAATGAGCGACTTCGGAATCGTTAACGGATTCTACTTCCGCGGACGACATTTTTCCGGCGATATCCTTACCACTGTTGAAATCCGTCGAGAAAATTGGAAGTTGGAGAGTTTTGGCTCCTAAGCGGTGGAAGAGAGAGAGAGAGTGTGAGAAAGGGTACTCGAGTAGGGAGGGGGCGCGGTAACCCATGTTAGTCCTTTCAGATGGGCAAGTTCGTAAATAATTTAAATA
>NW_017977750.1:0-867 GCF_001876935.1 Asparagus officinalis
CATGATCGGATTTTAAATTAACATGCTTGCTTTTAAGATCAATGAAATTATTATGCAACTTAGTGTAGGAATGCATTAACCTATCATATGCACAAGAAAGTTCATCATTAGGTAAATCATTTATGGTTTCGAACTCGCAAACCTCACTAGGGCTATCGCCTAGTGGCTGTGTGCATGATGCTCCACATGAACTTGAAGCCGGATCCGCCAAAACTTGTTGGATCGCCTCCAAGTCCCCTTGATGTGCTTCAATTAATTTCCATAGTGTAAGCACTATCAACATGAACAAACTTGTTAGACATAGATGAGTTAAAAGCATTTAGCAAATATTCTAACAAAATGTTGTTCATAGTAAACATACGATGATCATTTTTATTCCACTTGGATTTCTCCATAGTGGGCACAATATAGGCATCATCTATAATTTCCCATAAATCAAAGTGTTTAGATTGAACAAAAAGTTTAAATCTAACACACCATTGGGCATAAGGGAAATTATCTAACCTAGGAGCAATATTAATGGCATAACCTAAACCATGCATATCCATAATATAAAAGGCAAGCAAGATACAAATAAAAGCTCAAAATTAGATTATTGGTCAAACCTTTAAACAGTTAGGACCAAAGACAAAATCCCCTCTCGATTCCTTCCATGAACGAGAGGTCCACTCAAATTGAACGGTCAAACCTTTAAACAGTTAGGATCGTCTCAAACCCCTGTTTGGTCAAACCTTTAAACAGTTAGGACCAAAGCCAAAATCTCCTCTCGATTCCTTCAATGAACGAGAGGTCCATAAGTTGAACGATCAAACCTTTAAACAGTTAGGATCGTCTCAAATTCTCATTTGGTCAAACCTTTAAACAGTT
>NW_017977751.1:0-867 GCF_001876935.1 Asparagus officinalis
CTCCGTCCTTCTGCTTCTCATCGAGCAACGATCCGATAGATACCTCTGTGTCGTCGTCGAAGAAATTGGTAAGGAACTTGGTCTCCATGTCGTCCCAGCTATTTATGCTGCCTGGCTTAAGGCGGCGATACCAATCGAAGGCGGCTCCGCGAAGAGTGCCGACGAATGACCGCACCATCAGAGGCTCGTTACCAGAGATAACTCCCAAGTGCGATTTGAAGTAAATCAAATGCTGAGTAGGTGAACCCATCCCATTAAACGGCGTGAAGTTAATTAGATTAAACTTCGCCGGATATGGGATCGATTCCCATTCTCTTGGGTATGGGCAAGGAATGCATGTTTTCTTCGTCTCTTGAGCGGAAATCAATGTATTGATTTTGCTCTCGAGATTTTTAATTTTCAGATTTTCATCTGTGTTTTCACTAGCATTCTCGTTACCACCTCCCGCATTGACGGGAGGATTATTGGTATTACGAGCTTCATATTAATCGGGTTACGATGATTCTGCTCGCCTTGTTGGTTCGCCAATGCTTGGATTTGTTGGTCATGCATTTCTCTCATCTGTTGCATGGCCATCTCCATCTCAAACTTAAAACTTTCTTTCTGCTTAGCCAAAGCGTCTTCAAGCATCTTGGCCATCTGCTCCGCACTTATCATAAGTGCCTCGCGGGGTTGTCCCTCGCTGGATACCGTATTATCTGATGCAACTGCGGAGCCGGCATCAGATTCTTCATCTTCTGAAGGGCGTCTTGTCCGAACGCTACCATAGGTTGCTCGCTCGATGGTTCCGGACTGCATACGGGTTCTAGGTCGGGAGGCTCTCAGAATCGACTCGAAATCATCCCGTGCCGATGTCCCCTTGCTGGT
>NW_017977752.1:0-867 GCF_001876935.1 Asparagus officinalis
AAAGAATCAATTTGTAAGCTATATGTGGTATTTTCTCCCCCTTTGACAACATCAAAAAGGAAAAAAAATGAAAGATAGGATCAATGCCCCCCCTGCTTATAAGCATAGATAATAAACATAAAGAATTGTATGTCAAAAGCTCCCCCTGTCAAATAGACTAAGTGACATCTATTGAACATATATACAGGAGCTAAACCAACAACTATTCATCAAACATATGCATAAATAATACAAGTAACTCAATTTCTATAAACAAAACATGATTATTGTCTTAACCATGCATTGATCATAAAATGATAAACTAGCATAAACGATCACAGATCATCATTTGAGCATCATAGATGTGCTAAATAATACAAGACCTAAATAGTACTAAGAGCTTATGATAAGCAACTTATTTGCAACACACCAAAACATGAAAGTTGTTTCAACAATGCATTGATTCATAAAAGAAATAATCTAAACACAATAAGCCACAAAATATCACATGAGCATTAGAAACAGCATAAAACCATAAGTTCACATGAGTCCACATAAGCATTTGATATCACATAAGCATTTGATATCACATAAGCATTTGATATCTGTAGGCGTATAAAATTGCTTATAGGTCCCTTAGCATAGCTCGGCACAAACCGACGAACCAACGAGGCGACGAGGTTAATGAATCGCACGCAAGCAACGGAATACATCCATTCATGTGTGGAATCAAGCCAAGGGTTCGAAGAATCAACGAGTCATCCAAACAAGAGCGGACACGGATGAATCACAACCGAATCAAAATCGGTTTCAGACTCAAACTCAGAAGTGGATTTACTGCCAAAACAGGAATCAGATTTACTGCCAAAACAGGAATCGGATTTACTG
>NW_017977753.1:0-867 GCF_001876935.1 Asparagus officinalis
TTGCTCTGATCTCGACGGCTTCATCTCCTTTTTGAATTCTATGGTTGATCGTATTCTTTCCAAAGGATCGCGATTTGAGAGTTTTAAGAAACCTCTTGACCGCTATACATCAGGGATCCGTGATGAAGGATATAATGATTTAGCCGATTCGATCAACGCCTACATGGTTGACTTGAAGCAACATGTTGACCTTCTGAGGAGTCTTCACACTGAAAGCGTACCTTCCTACATTGCTTCTCGCATGGACTCCAAGCTACAAGCGTTGCGTGATTCCCAAACATCAGCTAATCTCGAGCTCCAACAGCTAAGAGCCCACAGCGATCAACTTAGGATGAATGTTGGCAAGAGAATACAAGCCCAGGTTAACCTACGTCGGGATTTAGAATCGAGTCGAGCAGAAATAGCTCGCTTAGAGGAGGAACTTGCAATGGCCAAGGATGCTCATGATGTCTTGGAGTCCGAGTTGAAGCGGGAAATTCACACTGAAGGCAACTTATTACAGCAACTGAACCTTCAAGACCAAATGATTGCTGAAAAGGAACAAGAGGTCGCCGCGCTTCACAACGTTGACGAAGAAGCCTTTAAAATCAAATTGGCAGCTGAGCTTGAACAGGCTCGTGCGTTAGAGCTATCAAAACTTGAAAATCAGATTAGTCAGTATAAACTTTTGTAATTGGAGGACATATATTTTTGTAGCTTTGTTTGAAAATTCTTGGTCAACATAGTGAACCTTTTTGCTCATTATATTGAATCTTTTTGCTCATTGAGGGTTTTTTTATTTATTATGATTACTCATTCTTATTTAGAATAAATAACCATAATACTTATAGGGTTTTTGGCAAATCCTCAGCCATCAACGGATTTGAT
>NW_017977754.1:0-867 GCF_001876935.1 Asparagus officinalis
ACCAGCGGAAACAACCAACGTCGAGAACAGTCCGGTCACTTCTGGGTTTCTCCTCATCAATCAGCGTGTTACCATAGCGATCCGAAAAGTGAGGAAAACACTTGAAGAACTCCCAGCTTTTACGGACTCGAAGCTCTCGCTGAACATCACTGAATTTGTGCCCGAGCCATCTACTCTTCTCCAACAGCTGTATGAAAGGAACGGGGACATCAACAACGCTGGGCGCCGACATCAAGTCAGGACGGTGAAGGATAAGCCACGCCATCAGATATGCGTAAGGAAGCTCGACCTTCGGACAAATAAGCTCAGTCGATGGTTCAGAGCCCCTCTGTGTAAAACTGCTGACTAGACACCTAAGCCCACAATGGATGCTAGCAACCATCGCTGGGAGCAGGGAAAGCTCTCTCCCGTAAGCTAGCTGAACTGCAGGGAAGAGCACCTCGATAGGTAGAGCGTCCGAAGGCTGGTGCGGGATAACACATTTCTTCAACCAAAGAGCAAGGTAGCCTGCTAGTAGAGTCCGGGGCCCAATGGACTTCTGTGCACGGCGGAGAAATGAACGAAACTTGGTTCCTGCAGGAAAAGCTCCCTCAGTACTGGCAATAGTGTAAGAACGAGCCTCAGCCTTCTCCACCAACTCATTAATGGCGGAAGGGGTCAACACATCTAACTCACGAATGGAACCGCTGGAGTCACCCTCCAAATTCTGGAACAAATAGCAAGCAAACTGCTTCAAGCTGATCTGCTTATTCCTTTTCGCTTGAAGAGAAGTCTGGATCAAGGAGGTATAATAGTGATAAGTGAGGTCCCAAAGAGTGTCATACATATCGGGAGTATCTTTTTTCAACCACTCCAACTGCTGGTTCG
>NW_017977755.1:0-867 GCF_001876935.1 Asparagus officinalis
TGAACGCTTCATCAGAAGGCGGAAGGTCGAGAGAAACCAACCGATGGTTAACCCTCTGGATTCGGATCTTGTACCGCATGATGAAGGGGACGCACCTGCAACGGTTATTGACGACAATCAAACGTCGCAACAGCAGTCCTGGGAACAACAGGAGAATTCGGACGAGACGCTCCAAAACGAGTACTCGTTCGAAGACGAAGACGTTCCAGCTATCTTCGAGACCCTTCTCGAAAACAACAAAATCAAGCTCCCGCCCATCATGAATCAGGAGGAAGCTGACGATTCTGCGGAACCAACGTACTGCGCGTACCACAGGAAGATTCTTCATCCCACCAAGGCTTGCTCTGCTTTAAAGAATAGCATCCAGACCTTGGTTGAAGCCGGCGTTATAACGCTAGGGTAAGCCAATTGAAAACGGCATTACTCCAAAGAGTACAAGAGTATAAACTGTTTCTCGATACTCCGATAAGTATAAGAGTATAAACTGCTTCTTATACTCCAAAGAGTACAAGAGTATAAACTGTTTCTCAACACTCCGACGAGTATACGAGTATAAACTGCTTCTCACAATTCTCATCACTCCGATAAGTATAAGAGTATAAACTGCTTCTTACTCCGATAAGTATAAGAGTATAAACTGCTTCTTACGACTCCAAAGAGTATACGAGTATAAACTGTTTCTCATTCCTCCGACCGGTATAAGAGGTTAAACTGCTCCCTGATACTCCAATAGGTATATGAGTCTAAACTATTTCCTATCATTGACGGGAAGTTCCTGGGGAATATTACGCTGATATACTTAAGGATAACCCGGTCGGACAACAAAATCAAACCCAGTTCCAAGAGAGGAGCTGGGGGTGGATAATC
>NW_017977756.1:0-867 GCF_001876935.1 Asparagus officinalis
GCACAGTGACGCTTGGCTATAAATAGGAGAGGGGGTGGTTCATTTCAAAGGGTTGGAAATTTTGGAGGCAAAGCTCTGGCGGATTCAAGACTCGAAACTTAAAAAAGATTGGAGCTTTGGGACTTCGGGGACTCACTCTTCCAGATCTGGTGCTCAGCGATCGTCAACGCCAAAAAAGGCAGGTGTTCGAGAGGACCGGATCTCAGATCTACGCAGACGTACTCCGGATCTAAGCTTGGTCTTAGATCCCGAGACTTGGACGATTGTTTCCTTGGTGAACCAATCCTCCCCGGCTATTATTTCCTTGGTGAAATAATAACCGTTGTACTGCGTAGATCCGACCGGATCTAGATCGCGCGGTGGTCCACGGCAAACAACCCCGGCGCAGGCAAAGAACCCACAAAGCAAGAGACCGCAAAACAGGATCTTGCGATTCGTTCGACAAACAAGGAGAAAGTTGTAATTTTCTTTATTTCTTGTGTTATTTGATTTTCGTTGTAACCGGATCTAAAAAAAGACCAGATCTTTGTAATCGATAAACTATTACAAGAATTTGCAATGGAATCAATGATGAAGAAAACAACAACAATGATTTTTCCCGCGAACAATCTGGCGACCACAGTGGGAGCCGACGATCTCGCTGACGAGATCGATGCGTCGCAGCCGCGGATTTCAATTCCGGTCGTGGAGGAGGTTGAGTATGAGTTCGACCAAACTAAGTTCGAGGAATACTTGTCCTCGTCTGGATCAACCTTCCCCCACAAGTCCAAGAAGTCCAAGTTCTCCTCCAGGAGAAAAGTTCGTTGGTATGAAGAAGTCGAAGCCACCAACGAAGATCTCGCCCCGTTTGATGCCAAAGTCGCATCG
>NW_017977757.1:0-867 GCF_001876935.1 Asparagus officinalis
CTGACCATCGGTCTGGGGGTGGAAAATACTACTAAATGACAACTGGCTTCTAAAAGCATATTGAAAACTCCTCCAGAAATGAGCTGTGAAGACAGAGCCCTAATCTGATATAATCATCTCTGGGACTCCATGCAATCTAACAATCTCTCGGATGAAAATCCGTGCATATGTATCCGCCGTATAAGTCGTCTTCACAGGTAAAAAATGCACCGACTTCGTCAACCGTGTTGGCCTTCTTGTTTTGATGATGATTTATAAACAATTTACATCTAATATTATTTGTCTAGTGTTTGTGTTTTATATTTATTCTAGGTAAATAATATGTTGGAGGATGGATAGAATTACTCATTCACGATCATATCCAATGGAGGTTGGCGGAATTGTGGAGTGAAGCCTATGCAATTCAAATTGAAGATCCAAGTTCTAGCTTTATCCGCAAGATTACCAACTCAAGCTATTGAAGATCAAGATCAAGCTTGGGTAATTTAGTTTAGGAGTTTATATTATGTGTGCTAGTACCTTAAGCTCAATATAATACACACACACATTTATTGGTTTCCATGTATATATATAGTTATATATATACATATATGTTTTGGTTTAGTTATATAGATATGAAACAATATATATTTTCATATATACTTATTTATATGTTTCATATTCTATTGTATTTAGAAAAATATTGTGTTTTTTTGGTTTATATCGTTTATAGACTTAACAACTATAGTTTATATTTTTTTTATCAAGTCTATAAAATCATTTTACAAAGTTTCAAATCTTGGTTTATGTCAAAACATAAAAATACAAGTATCTCATGTTTTCATGTTTTGTGTATTATCATGTCTACAATCATTTCCCAAAGTTTCA
>NW_017977758.1:0-867 GCF_001876935.1 Asparagus officinalis
GTATAGCATCTGTCCCATGGGCAAGCCAGAAATCTTATGCATCTCATGAAGAGCCAAGCCCAACTCTCCCTGCCTGGTCAGACAAGTGTTGGAATCTGGATTATAAAGCTCGCATAGAGCAAAGAAATGCTTCGCGCTTGTAGGCAAACCATGCATGGTGGCCCGAATGGCTGCATAAAGACCGCAAGCATGTAACTCCTCACTCCATCGGCTCAAGACGTACTTCGTCATACGAGCCCACCAAAACCTGTCCAAAGAATGGACCCAACCATAGAATCTGTGGCGCGGTGCGGGCATCTCCCGTCCTAAGTTAGCAAGGCGATTCCTCAAGGTAGAAGCAGAGGCGAGGAACTCGTTACGAGGCGGAGTATCTAGCCCCAGTACTCCAGGACGCAGTCCAACAATGTGATCCCTGCTCGAACCAGGAACTGCCTGATGAGTAATATAGCCGCAGTGGACGCTCTCATGCTCCTCTGTCAAACGCCACGACATCTCCCGTTTCACAGCCTGGCGCCTGAGCTCAGTCAAAGAACGGTGTCGAGGAATCTTCGGCAAATACATGAAACGACTGCCAGTCTTGTAAAGCCACTGCTCAGCTTCAATAAGTGCTGCATCGGGATCTCTGGTAGAGTCGCCAAACAAGAAGTCAGTCTTCCTGAGAGACTGAACGGAGCTGGCATCCTTCACAAGAGGTGCATCTGTGATCAGCTGGCGAAGGGCTCGATGTCCACCTTCCTTCACTACTTCGACAACCTCTATCGACATGCCCGGAACAAACTGGGAGGTAAGCGGAATGGACGAAAAGTCATCAGACGTCGAATAATATTCGTCGCGACGTCCATTCACCGCATGCGATGAAAAGGCTCC
>NW_017977759.1:0-866 GCF_001876935.1 Asparagus officinalis
GCCACAGCAGGCCCCACCTGAGCCGCAGCAGGCTCCACCCGAGCAGGAGCAGGCACCACCAGAGCCGCAACAAGCTCCTCAGTATTTGGTGGATATCATGGCTCCTCTTATTGCCAGGATGACAGCCATTGAAGAGTTAGTAACGACTCACATAGCACCACGGACACCACCACCACCGGTAGCTCAGCAACAGGGGATACCAGTTGTCCTGATCAGAGAGAGAGACCCAGAGGTAGCACCTGCAGTTATTCCACTAGCGGTACCAGACAGAGCCACGGATCAGGAAGCTTGGCTCCGTATAGTAGAGAGGTATCAGAAGATGAGGGCACCCGAGTTCCAGGGGTCACCAGACCCTCTTGCAGCACACAAGTGGAAGGAGGATGTGAGCAATATACTTGACATACTCAGTGTAGGTTCGGTTCAGAAGCAGAGGTTGGCATCCTACAGTCTGAAGGGAGATGCCGGGAGATGGTACCGATTATAGTTTACCCCAGAGCAGAGGATGACCCTCACATGGGAGGATTTTATCTACTTCTTTGATGGGCAGTATATTTCTTCCGCAGCCCGGAAAGGATCTTGAGTTGTCCCGGATGACTCAGGGGGACATGACAGTGGCAGATTATGAGAGCCGGTTTATGGAGTTGCTGCATTTCACGGGTATGTGGCAGACAGGAGAGCGTCAAGCTCAGATGTTTTTAGCAGGGCTACGCCCTAATCTCCGCCGGTACCTCGTCTCGAGGAGGTTCTATTCCGTTAGGGAGGTAGCTGAGGCCGCTACCTCACAGGAGATTGAGACTACTATGTTCCTGAAGGACAAAGAAGGGAAGACCAAGACAGGGCAGAGCGGGGATAAGGGTAAGAACAAG
>NW_017977760.1:0-866 GCF_001876935.1 Asparagus officinalis
TACACAATCCCACAACCCAATTATACTATGAATGTAAATACAATAAGCTCAAATGGTTGTGTGTATAAATATAGAGAAAATAAAATCAACTAAACTCAGTATGAATACTAGCTTAATAAAATGATAATCAAACAATATGAAATATAAAGCTAGATTGAGTTTAGAAAACTTCTCAATAGATGACAAGAGATGGAGGGAGAATAGTTGATTGCTCAAACTCTAATAGATGATCTCCTCAAGCTCTTGTGGAATTGAATTCTCAAACTCAAACACCCAATTGCTTAAAAGCTTCTAAACAAACTTAAACCCTTGTTTAAAACTCTTTAAACTTGTTTAAAATATTTCTTAAGTTCTCTTAGAAGTATGAGGGCATGGGGTATATATAGGCTCATGAAACAAGTCCAAAAACCAAGAAAAACACCCCCAAAACATTAAAATAAACAAAAAACAGAACTAGCCGTTACTGTAGCAATGGTCGGTGGTCCGGTCGACCGGAGTTACTGTAGTAGTGCGCAGCTGTTTTGTAAAATCAATTTAAAATAGTAAATGTACTCCAAAAATTATAAAATTTTGTGGGAATGTTCTAGACATGCAGAATAACATGTCAGAGAAAGAATGTCTGAAAAATATTTTCCAAGTTGAGAGAAATAAATATTTGAACACAAATTTACAGTTTCTGAAAAACTGTTAACATATACTATTTTGTAAAATCAATTGGCACAGTAAATCAACTCAAAAAATAGTAAAAACTGGAGAAAACTTTCTAAACATGTAGATAAACATGTCAGAGAAAGAAGTTTTCAAATATCACTTTTCATTTGTGAAAACTCATCAGTTTTGTAAAACATGCACGAACATGTGCACGA
>NW_017977761.1:0-866 GCF_001876935.1 Asparagus officinalis
TGAGTTAGAGGATAGGCTCTTTGATGATGGGTTGTGTATGCACAAGAATTTGGGGGGTTTTATGCAAAGATTGCAATATGGCCAAAAAATTGAGGGGGCTTTTATGCAAAATTGGACTGAAATTGGGTTTTGGATTGCATGTCCACTTGGTCGAAAATTTGAGGGGTGCTTTATGCAAGAAAACCAATGTTGTTTGAGGGGTTTATTTGCAAAAAGCAACCCACAAAGTGTAGAGGGGTTTATTTGCAAAAGGGCTGAAATTTAGGGCTGAAATTCCAAAAGTTTAGACCACAACCCAATAACCAAAGTTTCGATAAGGGTATGTGGACGTTAAATTGAAACTTGTGAAGGGGTCTATATGCAAAATTGGCTCAATTCTACAAAAGGGCTTATTTGTAAAATTAACCGAAATTGTGGGGTATCGGGGGGTACTATATGATTATATATGATGACCATGACCCAACCCGAGCGTGTCCTTGACCCGAATTTTAGCCTTGAACACGAAGGGTATTTTGGGTATTTCACCAAAATTCACCGCGAAAAATGACAATCATTGTTTCTCATGCACGAAATTTGTAGGTTTAACTAGACTTCAATTATGAAATCCTATTTATGCATAGGATTTTAATTAAAGTTCTTAATTTCCCTTTTAAATTTGGTGTATTCATATTTTAAATTGTGCCTGACTTGCTGCTTTTCGTTGCAGATTATCAATGTCTCCACGCCGATCTCGACCTCGTAGGAGTCGTTCTCATTCGCAGCACAGCGAGGAAGGGGTTCCCGCTACATCTTCCCCTGCGGCCTCTTTCTTCGGGGGTGAGAATTTATATATATTTTTTTCTTGTATCCCTGATTGACCTCTTTGC
>NW_017977762.1:0-14482 GCF_001876935.1 Asparagus officinalis
TCTCTCGCCTAACTTTGTCAGCAGCAACAAGCTCATCACAATAGCCCTTGAAAAGCCCGTCACAATAAGTAATTAACCCTTTTATGACTTCCATGTCGCCCGCTAATCGAGTAGTTATCTGAGCTTGCTCGATACCAGCACGGGTAAGCTCAATCGCAGTATCCCGAATACCTGCAGCAAAAGTGCCCAAGTCCACTTGCACTTGAAGATGTTCCCCGCGCAGGCGAGTAATACGAGAATCTGCTTCGTTTAGACTCTTCTGAAGAGCTTCTTGCTGCTGTACCTTCAAGGCTCTGGCCTGAGAAAGAGCCCGATCCACTTTTGGTTCGATGGCATCGCGTTGTAGCATTGAAAGGAATTCCAGTTCATATTCCAGAACAATAATGCTCTCGCGACAATGTTCAGTCCACGATGTATCCCCCTGGTCCCTAATCTTGGCAAGACACTTCAGCAGATGGGGTTCGAAGACTTTGAAACTCACGTCCCCGAGACTAACGACATCAATAGTCATCTGCATCCAGTACTCTAATTGCTCGATGAGTTTCCTCAAAGTCTCCGAGCTTGGGGGTGGAGCAGTCGGCGGATAAGTGAAGCAATTCTCATAATCAGTGCGAATGGGAGCGTTTACAGCTTTAGATGATATCTTTTCGGGCACATTTGGCACCGAACCTGGGACGGCCAATTCCTGCTCACCTGTTGGGATTTCAGGACTAGGAGGAGCAGCTCGAGGTATAGTATCCCCGCTGTTTTTAGGAGACGAAGTAAGTGCAGACTTCATGGCGTCCCCCATCAGCTTGGCTCTCTTAGAGTTCTTAGCTGCGACGGGTTTTCGTTTACGAATTCTTCTATCGTATTCGCCTACCTCCGCCTACTCCTCAGCAGTAGAGCTTTTCCCTGAAGATCTCAGGGGACAGCGGTCTAGAAAGAGTGTGCTCCCTCAAGCTTTTAGTGTGCTTGCTTCTTCAGAGGCTTCAGCAGGGGTATTCCCCTGACGATTCTTCGATTCGGACGCCCTCTCGTTCGAAGGACAATATCCGTTATCCTGGGAGTCGGCAGTCCTGCCGGAAACACTTCTTATTTATAGCAGTTCTCGTATTTCAATTTTACAGGAAGCATATATGTATTTTCTGGGATCTAGGAAAGCTTATCAACAGTCGCCTGAAAATCTGGCTACGTTGGAACAGCTAGGTGGCAATTGCAGAGTAAATGGCATGAGTTCCGTCGAGCAATAAAGAATGCAAGCAACCGAGCTCCTTCATACAGATTCCCGATGTGAGCTAATTTGTGGTTACGGTTACAAAATAAGCTGGTCATACCCGAGACTGTCATCGAGCAAACTGAGGAGGTAAGCTCAATTATGCATCTCTTCACCTAATTCGGAGCCAGGTAGCCACCCTGGATAGCGAGAAACCATTTTAGGTCCTTATTTTAAGCGGAGGACCCTTTAAACCTACGTCTGCAAACTGCAGCTTCTGTTTTCAGCCCCATTCAACAGGGCGGCTAAGCAAGAATCATAACTGCTCGAAAAGAAAAATTGCCTAGCACCGGACTATGTATACAGTCGTCAATGAGGCTGCTCAAGCGTGCTACGAGATATGGAGTTCATTGTTATGTTATCCCGCATCAAGGCAGGGACGATGCAGCATCAAACAAGTAATAATAAAGTACTTAGGCATTGGTATGCTGGGGGTTTGGGAAGGTTTTTAAATTTCCTTCCGGGCACATTCATCTCCTGACATCAGGAGTTCAGAGATTCACATCCCGCAGCCTCTCTTGCAGCAACTTTTCATTGCAGAAAGAGATCTAGAGATCTTCCGTGAGATAAAAGAATGTAGGCAATAGCACGCACTCACCAAGATGGACTTCAGCTGGCTCGGTCGCCACGACGCTCTTTCAACATTAATCAATGAAACAGCGAAGGCGTGCTCAGAATAGGAAGTGCAGTACTTGATAATGGAAAACTCCAACTCCATGTCAGCTTCAAATCCATCTTCCAAGCACGTGTTCTATAGTAGGCCGTTAGCGCAGTTTTGATGCGATCCTTTTGTCTCATATCAGAGAACAGCAGTACGGGCACACTTCAAGCCTTCTGACTAAGTTCATGGAATAAGTAATCTACCAGCAATATGATGAGATCCACCACACGCATCCCCGGCGACCTGAGCCGCCCAGATGTGGAAATGACACCAGCATTCCAAAAGTGCGTGCTATAATCTCTGGATTAGTTCCTTCAGAAGGGAGAGTTACTTCAGTGAGTTGCGGATAAATTCTTCATAAGGCGTGTTGCCGAAAGTAGTCGATATGGCATGAATCTCAATTGGAGGGCAAATCCAAACTCTCCAACACGCCGGTGGTTGAAACAGTGGCGCTATCCGTATTATATGCTTCAGTGATAGCGTAAGAGAGAGCAGGGATAATTGGTAATCCGAATCTGTAGCTCGCCACTGATATGGTAAGACCAGACTGGCAAGAGTTCCCTAAGTTCTTTTAGAACAAAAATTACCATCCGGGTCCACAGACCATCTTCTCCAGAAAATAGACAGCCAGAGAGGAAACGATTAGCCTTGTGCTTGCTGGAAATCGCCTCGAGCAGCATAAAACCGGGGTATGAACAATGTGTCAGCTGAGAGCTGCCTCTTGAACGCGGGTCCTTTTCAAACAACAGGTTTCAGACCTCTTGAGTTGTCCGCCATCTGAACGCCAAGAAGGCTCGACCATCCAGATGATATGTTCTCTTTCTCCTTGACGAGATCGAGGCCAAGCCCCTACGTACACCCACATCAGGAGTAGAATAGCGGTACATTCTCTCTGCTTGGGGCAGAAGTTAAACGTCATTCCTCTCCGCAGCATCCGGGAGTCTTCTACAACCCAACTTTGACGTCGGCGGACTATGTGTCCACCGAACAAAAATGATAGTTGGTTTGACAATATTACTCCAGGACCCGCAGGAGTTTCAGGATCCAATCAGTTGTCAGCCTAAGGGGACACAATTCGCAATTAATAAAATGTGTCGTCAAGCTCGGGAAGTAATAAAGATTCTCTTACAAGAGACCAAAAGCTCTACTTCTAACTTCTGTCATCAGTGTAGTTTGAATGCTGATCGGCTGACGGCGCACAGATTTTGTGACAAAAGCACTGTAAAATTCAGAAGAATAGTTGTAGCAGAGAGAGGTTGCTAACAGAAATAACACGAAGAAGTAATTCTACGTGGCAGTTTTAATAAAGAGCTACCCTTGCATTAATCTTGAAGAGAGATCAAATCCTGCGTTACAAACTTGACGCAGAGAGTCAATCCTGCGTTACAATACTTGACCAGAAGATTCAATTCCTGCGTTACAACCACATGGAACGCAGATTCTAATGCTGCGTTCCAATTTTTAAGCATAGCCTAATCTGTTTCCCAATTTTAACTAGAGAATTAACTCTATGTTCCCTACCCCCCGAATTTAAGTCTGCGTTTCCAATGTTTTAACACGGTCTAAACTCTGCGTTCCATTTTAACATAGGAAGTAACTCTATGTTTCTTATAAGCCAGTCTTAGTCTCGCGTTCCAATTGCTAACACACGAGCGTAACTCTGCGTTTCACTGATATATAGAAAACGAGGTCTCTTCCTGTGAAGAAGCCCTCTAGGGTTTCAGAACTTGCTCGAAACAATGTTGCTGGCCACTGCTTCCACTGCATCAAGACGCCATCCGACAGCGAATCAACGCTGAAGACTTGTAGACAGGCAACATCGCCGGTGTCATCGGTCGGCGACTTCCACAGCAGCCTTGCCAGACTTCTTGAGAACCCGCATCATCTCCTGGGCGCCATCCGGGATGGTTAGTATTTGCTAGAAGATGATGTTCGTCGGAGAATCAACCGAAATTAAAACGAGAATCTCTGTTTCTTGGAACCTACAGCAAGGCAAAAAAGGTTGAATGACTTTGATGTGACCTACAGTCTATTTATACAGCCGTCGGCTGTTCAATCGGTTCTGGACTCTATCCCAACCAAATTGACGTGGAATGTTCTCGCTTGTTAAGGTAAAGGCGCGTTAACTCTTAACGCAGATACCTCTGCCGTTTCAAAATTCTGCTCAACGCCGCGTTAGACCTGCGTGCTTAATGGTTTGACTTACGCTTCGGGCTCCAACGCACGAGGTCACCTTGTCGATATGATTTAGGCCTAAACAAAGGATCTCTTATGTTTATTTCAAATTACTTTTCCTAAGTTTCATGAACTCTTTTATATGACATTGTTAACTTGGGTATTTGGGCGGTTAGCAGGTATCCTTTGGCTATTGTTTGGTTTAATATTACAGCTCAATACGGTGTTTTGAGCTTGAGTTTGTTACATCGTGAACAATGTTCCTTTCAAATTCACTTTGATTCTTTAATCATCAAAAGAACAATAGGGCTCCAAAATATTCAATCTATGATCAAAATTCTACTCTCCCTAACAGAGGTAGTATTATTCAATTTATGGCTATCTTATAGAGTGATAAAATTCTTAAATTCTTGTGCAAATCGGCAAGTATTCGCATTCATCGCTTCATGATGATCTAATTTTAGAGTCCTCCCTAGTGAGACGCTACATTTTTTCCCACAGATGTCACGTTAACACTCACATCTGACAAAAAGTCCTTATCGATCTCTCCAATAGAGCGCATAAGTCTCAAAATGCTTCCATAATTTCTCTTTTGTCGTTAACATAACCTTCTGGACAAAATCCTATCGATTTCTTCAAATAGAGCGATTAAGTCCTCAAAATGATGTATGTATATTCTCTTTGTCACGTTTACCACCCTTGACAATATCACTTATCGATTGCTCTCATTAATGTAGAGCCGATAAGTCCTCAAATTGCTTCTATAAGTAATAGTCTTATTTGTACCCGTTCACCTACACCTCTTGACAAAAATCACTTATCATTCTTGCAATAGAGCGATGTCCCTCAAAATTGCTTCTATGTTAATATTCTTTTGTCACGTTAACACTACACTCTGGACAAATCACTTATCGATCTTTCATAGGAGCTTATAAAGTCCTCAAAAATTGCTCTACTATAATTTCTCTTATCCGTTAACACTACACTCTGACAAAAACCACTGATTCGACTCTTTTCATAGAACGATAAGTCCTCAAACTTGTTCCATAGCAATTCCTTCTTGTCACGTTAACACTACACTCTGACAAGGATCTTATCAACTCTCTAATTTAGCAGTGATAAACTCAATTTACCCTGATTGCCCGATTAGCGCGCAGTCAGAGTACAATCAATCATTTAACAATTTATTGTGCTATTCAAATAGATCGAAGATCCCCAAATCTTGCATAGTGTTAACAAACACCAGTTAACAGTTCAAACCGTTTGACGTAATTCTTATGCACAGAATAGCTCGTTCATACCCCCCCCATATAAGTTAAAATTTTTCCGAATTATCCGAGATGATTGTAATGAAAATTTTACATGTGGGTTTTCATATAGTTGCATTTGTTGCCCCAAGTGCAGACCAGAACATGCCATAAAAGAGATAACCAGAATCAATCTTTTATATTACTCATCAAAGATATTGAAGGGTGATACAACATGTTCTTATTCAACAAAAAGACACTAATGAATTTAAGAATCGGCTTAAAAGTAAGCATACACGAGCGGGAGTTAATAGCAGATTGTTTTCTTCGTCGAGCGGCTTTGCACAACCTTCGGCTTTCTTCCTAAGGGTTTCTTTCATCCGCAGCACGATCGCATTAGTCTGGCTCTGGTTAAGTTCCAAGCTCCCTGCACGCGACGGTAGTGGCATAAGCTCTTCACACTTTTAGGTGTGAGCTTTTTAATATCTCTTCCTCCGCCGAGTTCGACTACCGTCAGTGTCGAGCAACATCACTTGAGATGAATCATTTTCTTAGTGACACGGGAGTGTTGTATGGCAACTCAGAAGCGTCCACGCATGGTTGCTTTGCATGCATTGCCCCTGTAAGATGCAAATCTCAATTTACAGTGATAGGCTTTGAAAAGTCTCGTGATTGGCGAGCCGCTTCAGCTTTAAGTTATCAAGACTGAAAGCAGTCTGGGGAGAGCAAAGTATCAGCGTGATGATACAATTCTTTCTAAAAGCCCTCAGATCCTTTCCAACCGAGAGACGCCTTCGAGATCAATGCTTTCGAACAATCTTCGTAATCCAAATGCGAATGCCATTAAGGATTCATGATATTGGTTTGAAAAACATACAAACGAAGCTCGTTTAGCTACTGCAATCCCTCAATTGCCATCTTCTCATATTCCAAGTCGCAAGCAAACTTGGAGAATGGTAAGGATTGGACCCACTGACTTAGGATCTCTATCGAGATGTCGATGAGGCTTAAGCATGAT
Organism: Asparagus officinalis; assembly: GCF_001876935.1. NCBI lineage: Eukaryota > Viridiplantae > Streptophyta > Magnoliopsida > Asparagales > Asparagaceae > Asparagus > Asparagus officinalis. Next base: position 6,357 of record NW_017977762.1, read on the forward strand.
CCGAATGCAGGAGGAAGGGGGTGATGACCAGTGAGGAAGTTGAGAAGCCATAGGGGATATCAATTGTGAGGGACTGGAATTAAGAGCCATATACCCTGTCTTTGGGTTGATGCTTAGCACAATCTCTGTCCCCCACAGGTTTAAGAGGATCCGTCAGCGAAGATGTTCTCTGCGTAAGATTCGTTTTCACGCGTCATGATCGGAGGGCAGGAACAATCTGTGCTTGCAGGTGAGGGACGACGAGTGCCAGCACTTCAGGAGTTGCGAGAAGCCTACACAATAGAGCAGACAATATAAAAGAAAGAAACACAGGGAAATTTAAAGTGTAGTTAATTCTCTACAGTAGGAGTAAAAAGGAATAACCAGGACGGCTGTCAGAAGGGGATAGGTTGGTGTCGATACGCCGATCGATTGCATCATCATCCCTTCACCTCGATACAACATCTTATGGTAGACGAATCCCATTAGGTCTATGGTTCGTCTTGTCAGCCGCGCTGAAAGTTCGGAGAGCTTGCTGAGTATCCACTGGGAGTGCTGGAGTCGTGGGCGATAGGATATAGTCACGAATGCTGGCAATAGTTCGGCAGGAAGGCAGAAGAGCTGACTCTCATTAGAGATTGTGAGCATCTGCGCTAGTTCATTTTCGAGTTGCATCCCTGCAGATGGAGACGTATGCAGTCGTTCCCTTGTAGGCGCAAGCAGTAGCACAAGAGGTCTGACGGGAACGGTGAGAGATGTCGGGATCATTGGGAATCATCACTCACCTCTCTTGTTCCAAGGAATGGTGAGGGAAATCGATCAGAAATTGCAAGTTCCCAGAGTGAGGATCGCTCTACTGATCGGACGACTTGTGACAGTTGATTCTGCTCTTCCTCCGACCAGCAGATTTATAAGCATCGCCTTAGCTGCTGAGCAGGCGTATCTACCAGGCAGCTATTTGCGGTACTTTTCTCGTGTGAGTTTTCTACTTCAGAAAGAAACTCTTCAGTTGCTTTGCTCTTGAAGCTTCGCCAAGCCTCAGGGGCCGCTCGCGGCAGCATCTGTCCCAGTTTTTCTCCTTTTCACTGAACAGTCCTCAAAAGTAAAACTGTCGATCCCTTCACGAGATACACCGTACCACCCTTTCCGGAAGAATAATCTTCCTAATTGCGTACGACGGAAGTGCATTTGTATTCTGGCTCGTGAGCTGTAGTGATACCAGTGCAGAAGCACGATAAGAAGAGATTAGCGTTTTGTGGGGGTAACCTGAGGGAGCCCAGTGAACCTGCGGTGATTACAGGCTGAGCCCTCCTTCGTAATGTTAGCCATAACTAAAGTTGGGCTCCGCGGTATTCCCAAATACAGCTTGGTATATCCCGAAATTGTCGAGACATAAGCGATACGGTTGATAGGCTCAGATACATTGTCATTTTTGTTCTGTCAAGATGAGAAATAACCAGTCTATATTAGCAGCCAGTGGAAAACTCCCGGAAACGGGCGGTTTAGAACATTTAAGACCAGCACGGTTATCTTGAAGATGTGTCCATATCCAACATCCTCAAAACCTGGGAGCAGCGTGAGATGTCCTGCTGGGTTCTACTCGCAGATTCGACGGACCTTATCGGTATCAGTGCCCTAATCACAGAGTAGGCTTTCTAATCTTGCACGAAAGGGATGAAGCTTCATCCGTAGCAGGGGAGCATTATACAATGTCACAATGTGAGGCGTACCAGCCAACTTAGATATGTAACGCATAGGGGTACTCGAGATTGGGAGTCACCAAGCTTTAACGTCCCTTCAGAATCTTATCTCTTTCACTTGGGATAAAACTCGAGTTCATAAGTTCCTCAACCGTGCTTGTTTGTAAACTAGCCGTCATAGCGGAAAGTATGATTTATGGGTTCCCAGTCTTACGAGACGGCGCGGATACAGCTACTTCAATCATCAAGCATTATTTGGTCTGGTGAGAACCACACACCGCTTCACGCCACAGCAATGGAAAACCGTAATATGCATATCAGAGTGGAGTGAGTGCTGTGATGGAAGCTCTCGATTCAGTATGTGCTGGGAATTCATCTTCTATTCCTCTAACATGTGAACCGGTTGGCGTCATGATCGAGTGGAAGGTCTCGGGCGTGCTCGCTCCGACGAACAACAGCGGCTTGCTTGTCAGCAAAATTTTGGAAAGATACTCGACCCCAGGATGCTGTTGATACCACGACTCGTGACCCTGTTAATGGCCGCAAGATTTGAAATGAAATCACTCCCATAGGACTGTCATATTACCTCGGCATGTCTCTTCAAGATTCTTCAGCCTCGTTGACCCAGGAGACAACACTTCATTGTATATCTCCAAAGGAGACCTTCGGCATCGATTTATGTAGGCGAAAAAAAACCCTATTCTCAGTCTGATGAAATGTGAAAAACCTCAGCAGCTCTATGATGTAACCTCAGCTAACAAGAGACATCAAAAGGCAGAGATTATAATGATAACAGCTATTCAGTTTAAGTAGCATATAATAGGGCAAGCAACGCAGAACATGACGTAATCAGTTCCTTTGATGTCTGCCAACGGACTATTATATTCGTAAGACTCCATGTTTGAGAATGAACCCATCAAAACAAATGAAAGACTCAGAATCTGCAGTGGGCGGTTATCTTCGCAGACCAAACCTGATCGTTTTATTGTCATCTGACTGAGGGTGTTTATAATTTGTATAGCTGTGCTTTTTTTTTTTTAAGATTTTTTTCCTCGTGAGATAAGCATTCACTCAAGCCGAATTTCCGATTATATCCAGCCCGGTATTCACACCTTGCTAGTCAGAACCCCACAGTACCATCTTGACTTCTCCACAACAGTCCCATTCTGCTGCTCGCGGAACAGAGCCATGGTAGCTAGGGAGATGGGAAACATACCTCGAACATGTCAGGAGAAGACAGCGACGATCGCCCATCTGCTAAGCATTTGTCAAGTGCGCCAGTGCACTATCTCTTTGAGATAGAACATCCCCAATAGAAAGCTGCGCTTGGTGAGTTCTGCACGAGACCCAGTTCTAACTTAGTCCGTAACAAACCCTGAGTACATCGTATTTGATGAGATCAGGATGACGCGACTTTTGCGGATGTTGGCATATTGTAATTCTTACGCAGAATGAATTGATATAGAGTCACACCTCCCCATTCCCGAAGTTAGGTGTACGAAGAGCATTGAGAGGTTCACGGGTGTAAGGCACTGACAAAAGAAAGAAATTAAATCAGTCAAAGGAAGTCGCTTTAGCTAAGTCCATAAGAAGTTTTATTCAACACGCCCCAGTTCGATCGAGCGTTTAACGTTCATCGACGCAAGTCGAACTCCTGCTGTTAATGTTATCGAAGCACGTTCAGATCTGGCGTTTAAGTTCCATTTACGCAAAGGTCGAACTCTGCGTAGTCTCGAAGCACAGTTCAATCTCGGCGGTTAAGTCGATTAACCAAAGTTCGACTCTGCGTTAAATTTTCTTAAGCACATTAAGACCTAGACCGTTATTTTCATCCGCAAAGGCTATAAATCTGGTAAGTTTTCGAACGCACAGTTAAAGCCTGGCGTTAATTCTTCAATCACGCAGAGCGTTAACTGGCGTTAAGTTGTCGACAACGCAGCAGTTCAACCTCGCGTTAATATTTATACGCAAAGTCAAGCCTCTTATCGTTTTAATTCAACGGAGAATCTTACTCTGCGGTCAAACTAAAACGGTCATTCTCGTTCGCAAGAACATCTGGGTTTTTTCAGAAAACTCTCGAAGCGTTTGATGGCCCGATAATTAGAGTTTTTAAGAATCGCCGAAGCCGGTTTACGGCCACGCAGGACGACGTTACACCGAAGGCGAACTGAACCCATGCCGAAGATCTTGAGCGCTGGAGAGCTTTCTTCTTGGAACATGGAGAGTTGAGATGCAATGAACAGGTATCCCGAATCGAAACGAAGAGCTTCGTTAAAAACTTTCGAAATAGGGAGCAAAAGTCGCGAGTTGACTTTGATTTGACCCTTACGGTCTATTTAGAACCTATGAGCTGTCAAATCGGTCGGTCTAGGCGCCCCAAATCCCGCCGAACGTGGCTGTGCGCCTATGAACGCTTCACTTGCTGAACGCAGATCACCTCTGCGTTATAATCCCAGCCGTGCTGCTACATGTGGATCCCTAAACGCGAATTACATGCGTTTCAGTTCAAAAACGCAGCAATCTATCTGTGGTTCTGACTCAACAACGACCCTCTATGTTAGACAATAATGGTCATATGATAGTAGGGGCTAATGGAGCTAATCAAAGCGACTAAAGCAAGAGAAACAAGTTACCACACACGAAGAGATCCATTGGATGAGTACAATACATGATTCCAATCAACTAAGTTGACAACGTTTCTAAATTTGGGATCAAAGTATTCCGAAAATTACGTCCAGTCAACCCCCGCAACTTCTCGAAAACTTCTGGAGGGTTCTGTAGGCTGTAAGAATCACACAGATAGCTATAATCCCTTATCAAGCCCTGATAATGGAAAACATTCAGACGACTTTCTAAAGCACTGCATCCGCCTTGAACCTTTACACCTGCCTCATCTCTGAGAATGATTGATCGTGGATGGCATTGCGACTAACAGCATGATAATATATATAGCTAATGGTAGATGCTGAATGAGCAGTGTATGATTCAGGATAAAGCTACTTAGTGGTGAGTCGCTTGTAGAGAGTGGCGCAAATCATCAGTCAAACACTATGGATGTGATTCCGTCAAGCTCTCACAACGGAAGCTACAATCAAATATGCTTTTCGCGCCGAAGTCGAAGGGGAATAGGGACTTTTGACACAGACAGAAGAGTTACATTTTACGCGCTTCGACTAGCGATGAAACCCTATTCAGGCCTTCACGTCGTGGTGAGAGTAAACTCTGACGTTATTATTATAACGGCAAAGACCAATAACAATGTCCTTTGACAATGTTGGCAGACGACGTTACAGTCAACAACCCTCTATCAAAGTGAAGCTTTAATCTGCGTTTCAAATTCGAAAACGCACACAACTGTGCGTTTCCAGCGAAATGTACTCTGCAACCGCAGATTAAGACAAAACGAACACATAACGTGCGTTCTTCAATAGGTTCAACACTGTCCAACGACGCCCAGAGTTGAAATTTAACGCCACCAAACGGCCGCTGTGGCTCCAATCTTTAACAGGGATTTAACTCTGCCCAGTCTCAAGTCTGACGCCCAGAATAAGCCAGAATGCCACGAGGGTTTTGCTTGTTCAACGCAAGCGAACGGCCTCAAAGCAGTTATCCACTTCTGAGATTCTCGCCCCAAGGGAGCGGAATAGCGCGGTTGGGTTAACCCAAATCACCCCATAAATAACACTATCAAGAGAGAGGTTGTCGCATTGATGATTTTCTGAGTCAAAACGCATAACGTTTAGCGTGAGCTGGCATCAAAACCGTCTAAGGTCATCATCTCAGCAGTTTTTACGAGAAGAAATCTTTTGCGAAATCAAAGACATGATCACAATCAGTATATCGAACTCGATCCATTCATCAACAACTTAATCCACTGGCAATTAACCGAATCTTCAGTTCCAAATCTTTATAAGTTTTAATCACTCTGGTATTTCTGAAACTATTTTAACGTTAGTGATTAAGTTTGCAAACCCAAACTTAATCTCATCAAAATAACCAGTCGTATTTCAAAATTTGTCAGAGTTGCGTAATCGTTCAGGTTCTTTACACTCTTAAGCAGTCTAAACCGAAGTCTCAAACGTTCATGGTTCCAGCAGGAGAAGGACGATCGGACAGTCAACGGGAGCCAAGTTCCACGAGATTCAATCGAGGAGGCACTCCATCAGCCTACCAGACAAACACAGTTTTAAAAAAGGGCGAAAACCAAATACGTTTTCTCTCTTATTGTATCGAATCCAAATATGATAACGAGTTTTGAGAGACAAACAATGAATTTCTCTTTCATTGTCTTTTTACTACAAATTTCACAAACACTATGATTGGCAAGCTACTTCCACGGTGGATATTTCTCATCGTTCTAAGCATTCCTTGATCTAAATAATTCATAAGGGATGCGGATACCCGGACTCTGCGAGGCTATCTGCATATTTGATTGCCTAGAGATAAGTACAGATTTCGCGAATCCGGGATGCAGGTGCTCCTTATCTCCTGCCCGAGTTGATAACTCACTTACAGACCATGGCCGATATCGTTTTTTGTTAAGCTCGAGATCAGAATGCAGCCTGGACCGGATAGATCGAGTTCGCAAGCACCTTTCTGCTGACATTTCACTCACTGAGCTTGCTCTTCTTACCTCTTTGTGAACCAGATACAAGCTCCGAAGAGAGCTCCTGAGAAGAGAGACTTGAGTATTCTTCAGAATGCACGAAATCAGGACAGCAACCCCACATGCTTTATTGAAGGAGTTGAATTCTCTTGAGAGCACAGCTGACCGGCGGCAGATTTACCGCATAGATTTAGCCACCACGGGAGTCCATCAGATCTAGCTGAAGGAAGCTTGATGAAAAGCTGTCTAAGCTTAACATCAATTTTTGAGCACGCGTGATGTATGATTTTATTTGTGAATTTTGCGATTTTGATCTTTTTAGTGACAGATTTTGTATCTTTATCTTTTTGATTCATTCTTCGTCTTGAAATGTTGCGACCTATCTTTGATTTTTGGCAACCTCAGCATCAACGGATTTGATTAGCCTTTACTCGTGAGTCGAGCTAGCATAGATTGTCTAATCTGTTCCATGTCCGTGTGCTAAGGAAGTGAATCTTCTGGACTTTCTGCTATGAACTGATCCATAGCATTTAACTTTGTTACGATAGCCTACAAACCCGCACACGATTTAGTGTGACTTAGGAATTTGCATAACCCCAGCTTCAACGGGTTGTAAGCTTTCCGAGTACCGTTGAGTCGGAGCTAGCATGCGTTATCTAAATCGTTCGAGGACGTTGTGCAAAAAATAACTCCTTAGAAATGATCTAACAACCTCATCAGAATTTAGACTTCGCAATGTTATGAAATAGCACCAAGAGTGTTTTTAGAGTTACTCTTCCTAACTTAGCTCGGGATAAATTCCCAGACGAATCTAGTGTCTTTATTCTTCGCGAAAGACTAACCGGCGACCGATGTGCGCTAATCTTTTTAGGATTCAGATCATATTCAATCGTGCTAAGATGATTCTGTGTTTAATAACAACCCTGTCACATTTGAATATGGACCGGATGTTCTTTTTACGGTAAAAACATACGCAGGGGGCTTAGCGGATTATCCTACTTAGGTTTCAGGATAAAATACCCAATAACTCTGGTTCTTTTTCTTACGTAAAATAAGACGTAAGACCGGCAGCGGCACTGTTAGGGCGCAAGGACTTATCCCTCTTAGGGGATAAACCTCTAGGATGACTCTAAATTGACAAATTTGGAAAGATCGGGCTGGGAAAGGAACAGTTTATATTCTTAGTCCCGGCTCTTTCTTATAGGGTGAGGCCAACGAAACAGAGAGTTTTATATTCTTAATTCCTTGGTCTGGAAGGAAAATTTTATATTTATTCCTGCAAAATATAGTAAGAGTGGGTTTCTCCTGAATCTGGAATCTAGGATAACCTTTGCTAAGCGATTGTACAAGCGAAAATGAAGTTTCTTGTTTTATCAAGTGAATTCATTCAGTATCCATGAGAAGGCTTAGACAAAAAGAGAGGGAGTTTTTCGTTTATCGAGGGCTCGGATGAAAGTGACTCTGTTATGAAGCAGAGGCGAAGATTTAGTAGAAGACCACTGCTCTAAATTCATCAGTGCGATTTAATGTTACAAAGAAGATTTGGTATCCATCCTAGATTTAGTTAATATTATTCAAGAATTTTCCAGTAAATGGCTTACTGAAGACGAGATATACTTTTTCGAATTCCAATTTTGGCATTCCTGCGCATCTTGAAGTACAACCTATGCGTTTGAGTAGACGTGTCTATCAAACCTGTCCTTCCATTGTTGAATTTACCTTTCTTCTTGGTGAGATTACTCGTCGGCGAACACGCAAGGACAGATCTCTTCTAGCTTCTATGTCGACCCTTTTAAATGCCCTGGAATCGGCTATAACTCTATGTGTTATCTTCTCTCTTT
>NW_017977763.1:0-866 GCF_001876935.1 Asparagus officinalis
TGGACTCTAAATGAGCTCATTTCATACTGTGTGCAAGAAGAAGACAGGTTGAAGCAAGATAAGACACAAAGTGCACATTTGGCCTATGCCTCTAAGGATAAGGGCAAAAAAAGGAAGAATGATAAGGAAGCTGCTAAGGGTCCAGTTGAGAAGAAACAACATAAGGATAATCAGCGTTGTTTCTTCTGTAAGAAGCCTGGACATGTAAAGAAGGACTGTACAAAATATCACGCCTGGCGTGATAATAAGGGTACGTTCCTTGCTTTGGTCTGTTCTGAGGTTAATTTAGCTTCAGTACCTAGAAACACTTGGTGGTTAGACTCTGGTGCTACTACTCACATAAGTGTTTCTATGCAGGGTTGCCTGAGCTACCGAAAGCCAAGTGATGTTGAAAGACACATCTTTGTGGGCGACGGACAATCGGTAGATGTGGAAGCAATTGGGCACTTTAGGTTGTTGTTAGGAACTGGTTATTATTTGGATTTAAAAGATACTTTTGTAGTACCGTCTTTTAGACGGAATTTGGTTTCTGTTTCTGTATTGGACAAATCAGGTTATTCTTGTTCATTTGGAAACAGTCAATTCAGTTTATCTTTTAATTCAAATATTGTGGGAACCGGTTATTTGAGTATTTATGACAACCTATATTTGCTTGATACAATTGCTTCTTATAATAAAACTTTGCATGCGGAATCGCATGGTACTAAGCGTAAATTAAATAAGGAAAATTCGGCAACATTATGGCATAAGCGCTTGGGTCATATCTCAAAAGGTATAGTTGAGCGTCTTGTGTCTGTTGGTATTTTAGATTCCCTTGATTTTTCGGACTTCAACGTATGTGTTGAATGTATCAAGGGAAAACAGAC
>NW_017977764.1:0-866 GCF_001876935.1 Asparagus officinalis
TTGAGCTTTAATGATAGGGATCATGTCCCTAAACAAACCGGCACCAAGAATACTTGGGTGCCAAAATAAATTTTAAAGCCAAGAATTTTAGTATTTTTCTTTTTCTTGGTTTCGAAAAATATATTTTAAACTTTTATGAAAACAATTCCTTTTATTGGTTAAAATCTTTTGTTTTCATGATTATTTGATTTGCTTTCATGAGAGGACTACGTTTATATAACCCTCCGGATTTATTAGGTGTTTATTCCCAAATCATGTTTACCGGATGCTAGAATGATTATATGGGTTAGAACAAGCTTAAGAGCTTGATATATTGTTGCCTCTCTTGAAATTCTTTTGTCAAAGAGTTTGTTTTGATTTATTGCTTTGTTGATTTATGATTTCTTTTGGTTGATTTGTTTTCATTTGAAAACTTTTTACATGAATCTCATGTTCCTCTTCTTTTGATTTCATAAATCTATTCTTTTATATGGTTTCTATATTTTTTGTGCTAATGAGACACTTCTTTCACATTGATATATTCATATGTGTTCTCATTATCTTTTTCGTAGAGTGGTGTTTAGCATATTTTTCATCTATGCTTGCTCACATATGTTTGCCATGATCTTCATTTCACATATTCTATATGGCATTTTGATAGGGGGAGCAATCCCTATATCTTTTTATGTTTGATACTCACACGTGCTTATTGATAGGGGGAGCTTTCGCTCTCTTATTCTTTTGTCCCCTTTTTGATGTTGTCAAAAGGGGGAGAAATATTGTGAGTATATTCTTTCTTGTTTATATGCATGATATAATATACATTGTATGTTCATTTCCTTTCATGCATATATCCTTTTTGTAAATTGTTTGTCATCATCAAAAAG
>NW_017977765.1:0-866 GCF_001876935.1 Asparagus officinalis
AAGCAAGCTCGTCACCGCCTAAGGGGTTCCGCCTGAAATCGCTGTTGGCCATACCAGAGAAACATTGAAGGGTGACGTGTTAAAAGGTAGCGTGACAAGAAAACACGAACCTCATCGGGTGCTTCTAGACAGTACATTTGAACAAAGTTATGATTTTACAACTAAAAGAGTCATGATGTTACGTTTAAGAAACAAAACATACACCCAGTTTTTTTAAGATAGTACATTTGAACAAAGTTATGACTCCACAATCAAACGAGTCATAACACAATCTCAAAAGAAAACAAAATGAAATGTCTTAACACGGCCTCAGGCGAGAGGACCTAGTCCGACATGCTAAAGGATGAGAGCTCTGCCTTAACTTCGGCCACCTTTCTTGCGTGGCCTTCCCTAGCCTTGTCCTCAGCCTCCTTCCGAGCCCGATCCTCAAAGCTGGATCTAGCGACGGCATCTTCCTGGCGCAAAGCTTCAAGGCTCCGAGCCTCCGCCTCGGCGGTCTTGCCAACCCTAATGCTCTCGGACTGGAATTCCTTCAGAGACGCCTCCGCCTGCTCCAGCTCTGCTTTTAAACGGAGTACAGTGGAAGTGACTTCTGCAGCACCCGGAGAAGACGCCTCCTTACTCTTCTTCGAAGCAACCCTCTTTACATTCGCTGCCATCTTGAGGACGCAAGAGAAATTTGGGCCTCCTCTGAAGAAGACGACAAGGAAACTACGGCCTTTCTTGACAAAGGGGAGGGATACTAAATACCCTGACTCTAAGCAGTTATCCGCGGCTCGATTAGACCCTTCAGGCCTAAACAGTTAAGGGAAAGGCCGAATAATCCGGATCCCATATGGACGGCCAAGATTCGGCGGTTCCTAAGC
>NW_017977766.1:0-866 GCF_001876935.1 Asparagus officinalis
GTTTTATCTTTATCTTTCTTTTTATCGTGCAGGGCCTTCTTCTCGTCTTCATATTCTGGCGAGGGAGTTATTATCTGATGATGATCCTGAGAAGATTGTCATCTGTATAGAAGTCCGCTCCTTCTTCTCTTTCAGGAATGCTATGATTGGCAAGCTTTTCCATGGTGGACTTTCTCTTCGCCAATTCAAGCCTTTCCTTGATTCTAAAGTCAATTTGATAAGGGAAGCGGGACATCCAGATTTGGCCCAGGCTATAGTTGATGACCTTGAGTTTCGTGAGCTCCGGGATGCAGGTGCTTCTTCATTCATTGCTGCCCATTTAGATGCTCGCTTACAGACATGGTGCGATACTCGGATTTTTGCTGAGCTCTAGATTCAGGTGCAGCGGGGCCGAGTAGATCGAGTTAAGACGAGCCTTGCTACTAGATTATCTTCGCTTGCCGAGCTCGATCTTTCTATTACCTCCTGTGCGACCGAGATAGACCAGCTCAGAAGAACACTCCGTGAAAAAGAGGAGACTTTGGATATTCTTCAGATGACGAAAGCACAGGATCAGCAAACCCGCACGGCTTTATCTGACGAGTTGAGATCCCTGGAGCAGAAGCTAGCCGAGACAGAAGAGATTGCTGCGAGGACTTCAGCCACCACCGAGGAGTCCCTCAGGGCTGAACTTAGGCAAGCTTATGATGAGAAGCTTTCTAAGATCAGTCAGCAGATTTTTGGTCATGGTCTTGATGTATGATTTTGTTTGTTGAACTTTTTGACTTTTGATTCTCTTAGTGAAACTTGCTTTCATTTTTATTATGATTCGTCATTCCATTTGAAATGATTGACAACAATACTCATAGGATTTTTGGCAAACCCTC
>NW_017977767.1:0-1170 GCF_001876935.1 Asparagus officinalis
AAGGGAGAGATAAACTCAAAAATAAAATTGCAAGAATTAATTGCAAGAAAATAAAATCTATCTATAAGCATGAAATAAATCTAAGGCAAGAGGGTTCTAGCTCTGGCTATTTAAGCAAGAAAAAAAACTAACTACAAGCATAGAAATATTAATCTGAAACATAAGTAATAAAAGAGAAAAGAAAAAAAAATGCAAACCTTCAAAATAATCTCTCATCTTGCATCTTGCATTCTTCATCATTCCAATTCAAAGAGAAGAAGAGAAAAATTAAAGTGGTGAAAAAATTATTATTATCTAATTATATATTGCAACAAAAGTTATAATTTTGGAAGGCCTTCTCAATTAAGAGTAGTCCTCCTCTCCAAAAGGAGTTTATAAAATTTTTACACCTCTAGCCTCTCACTCTCTACCCCTATTTATAGTAAACATCAGTGAATGAGAGCCATTGGATCAAACTTGAGCCCCAAGACAAGCACAATCAGCCATTGACGCGCGCTACAGTAATCTGGCATTGATGCAGGTATCGATGCAGGTATCGATGCCCACATCGATGCCGACATCGATGCCCACTATTTCCAAATTCTGATTTCACGGATAGATTTTTCTCGTCGAGATAGGCGATTTTCATATATTATATGTTAAATTCCGCCTTCCGGATTAGGAGATATCATCGTTTCTTTGTGGCCAACCATTTTGAATATGATTTCTTTTCATATTGGATTTTTGATTTTCTCCGGCTTCTACAGGCTACACGACTTCATTCTGGGCTTTTGGATAATTTGGAAATTGATTTTTCCATGTTCTTCTTTGCTTCATTTCTTCATTTAATCAATGGGTTTTTGTTGAGAGATGAGAGTTTGAGATTTATTCTTCATTAACCTGCAATTAAAAGATAAAAATAATTATTAGTGGTATATTTATTCATATAAAATAGATAATAAGGGTATAAAATTGTAATAAAATATGATTATCAGGGCTCCCCCTACATGTAAGCATGGGTGAGAAATATAGAAATAAGGAATTCTCCCCTTATTTAAAAGCCTTAAAGAATGGTTAGCCATACAAGATATATGTGAAAAGATAAGAGCTTATTTAAATAAAAATGCACAATGAATATATATAACCACAACCACACAATGGCATAAGAAGATGAACATGAATATATATATA
>NW_017977768.1:0-866 GCF_001876935.1 Asparagus officinalis
CGAAAGAATGCTGGAGGCGTTCCTTTGTTACATAGGACGACCGAAGCGGCATATACAAGTCAGGATTATTATACAATTCTGTTATCACATCATCAAGAGACAGGGAGTACTCTAAATTATTATTTATTTCATTGGTGGCAAGTTGCCAGTTACAACTGCCCTCTGACGTTTGATCATCGTCGAGGTTGATTACAAAGGGTACAATGTCATTTAGAACATAACCGCCATTGTAAGTATCAGCTTCTTCTCCGCTGTCCGTGCTATGGGCCGATGATTCAGTATCGGATTCGTTACCATAAAGGAGAGAATCGGTGAAATAATTCTCATACCCTTTGAATGGTTGCTTATCCGCGACCACCGTCCTAACCTTATTATCAGTGTCGACATACTTTAAACACTGATGGAGTGTGGAGGGAATTATAACATTACTATGGATCCAAGGTCGACCCAATAGTAAGTTGTACGAAGTCTCGGCATCGATCACATAGCACGTGACTTCTGTCTTCAAATCCCCCATTTGACACTTTATCCGGATCTTACCCAAGGGTCTTGACCCACTAGTGTTGAATCCGTAGATAACAGTGCCTGTGGACGCCAACTTGCTAACTGGAATACCAAGGAAGTGCATCAAGCGAAGCGGCATAATACTCACAGCAGAATCCGGATCCACTTGGATTCGGTTGACTTTGCTGGAGCCGATGTACCCGATGAAGTAAAGCGGTCGATCGTGGTTCGAATTCTTCGTCTGCATATCCTCTTTGGTGAAAGTAATACAGGGAAGGTTTTTAGTCGCTATGTTGCATTGTTGACTCAGCGGTTCTGAATTTTTAGGCACCGGCTTGACTTGAGTCAGGAACACCTCTGAA
>NW_017977769.1:0-866 GCF_001876935.1 Asparagus officinalis
CATTGCGACATTGGGGTCGAGCCCTGGCATGTCTTCATAATTCCATGAGAAGACGTCGATATATTCCCTGATGAGAGCAATCAATTCCTCCTTCTTATCTGGGGGGAGACTGTCGCTGATGAATATAGGCTTTGGGTTGGCCTCATCACCCATGTTAATCTGGACTATTTTATCTTCAGTGGGTGGTTCTCTTTGCTCGAACCTATCGCCATACTGCATATTCAGATGGTGAACCCACGGGTCTTCCCATGTTGGCATTTGATCGTCGTCTTCCATGGTGGATGGATCAGCTGTAGCTATATTTGCCATTAGGGCTTTGAAAACTTCTCCCAGACTTGTATCGGAGTCCCACTCTGAAGCATCAGGAGAGTATCCCTTCTTGGCTTTGTTAGCAATTTGATCGATAATTTGCCAACCACATTCGTCATCTGATGAAACATAACCTAAGCCTCGCCCATATTTATAATAATCCTCAGGTTTACCTTTTGGTACATATACTGCTTTGGCTGGATTACGAGGACCTCGATCGAAGTATAAACCTTCTCCGAGTGTGAAATCGTACCCCTGCTTTTCCATGAGCTTGCGCGCTTCCGGACTATATTTGGATAAATGCCGACCAGGTTTGTCATCATCTTCGTCTTCACTTAGGAAATGATCTGGTAACGGAGAGCTTTTTCCTTTACCATAAATTACTTCTTTTGCACCTCCTACCTTGTTCGGGATGATCATGGTTGTTCCGAAAGAATGCTAGAGGCGTTCCTTTGTTACATAGGACGATCGGATCGGCATATACAACGCAGGATTATCATACAGCTCTTTTATCACATCATCAAGAGACAAGGAGTACTCTAAATCATCTTTTATTG
>NW_017977770.1:0-866 GCF_001876935.1 Asparagus officinalis
TTTGATTCCTTTGATCTCGGTTACAACTTGATTACAAAAGAGAGGAAAACGAATTTGGTTTTCCCCTTTTTTTAAAACTGAGTTCTTCTTGGCAGCGATAGAGTGCTTCCTTCGATTGATTGCGTCGAACTTGCTCTCCGTTGACGATCCGACCGTCTTTATCTCGTGGGAACGATGAACTTTCGTGGAAAGTTTTATAAATAACTCTGAATGAGTTTAAGAACTCTGAACGAGTTTGAACTCTGTGAATAGAGTTGTTGGAACCGAAAATTCGGTTAATGATCAAGCTGTTTTTCTGTTGTCGAAGAATCCTCTCAGATTTGATCTTCTGAGTTTAATTCAAAAATCCTATCTCCAAGGATTTCGTTGCTGCTGAATCTCCAAGCCTGAGTGGTTGAGATCCTCCGAATCCAACCTGTGCGGTTCAGATGTCAAAAATCCAACCACTCACCCCTTAGTTTTTAAAGAGCCAGCCCCTTTAACCAACTCGTCTGGTTTAGATTCTGATGATCCAACCCTTTACTCCGTTGGGTTTGTTGAGCTTTTATAGGGGGATAGGAGATTGTAACTGACTCCTATATCCGCTCCTATGTGGGCGAAAATCCCTCAGAAACGCCCAATCTGGCGTTCAGAACCCGACTTCGTGTCTTTGAATTGAGACGCGAGGTTGGGTGTTAGCTGAACACCATTGAACGCGAGGGTCGCTCGCGTTTAGCTTGTTGCCTGCTTGGAGACGCGGGGGTCGTTGTTGGATGAACCCCTACGAACGCGAGGGTCGCTCGCGTTTGGATTGTGGTTTGGCGACGCGGGGGTCGTTGTTGGCTGAACCCCTACGAACGCGAGGGTCGCTTGCGTTTGGATTGTGG
>NW_017977771.1:0-866 GCF_001876935.1 Asparagus officinalis
TCCTTGGGCTTAATTGCTCAGTCAACTTAGGCTTTATAGAATCACCTTGAATTTAAGAGTTTTTTTTTTTTTTGTTGTGGTGCCCATTTTTCGCACTCTTCTTTATAAGGTTAGTTTTTTTTTCTTTTAATATATATATGTGTAAGTATATATAGTCTTTAAAAAAATATGTAAATCAAGATAACTTGAAAAAAATATTTTCAACTCTAAGTTAAGCATGCAAAAATTTCATTATTTTTAATTAAAAATCTACGGTAAGACTTAAGTAAAGTATACTAGTTGAAAAATCATTTCTTAAGAACTTTATTTGGAGTTATCATAAAAGGTGAACTTGAATATGTCACTAACTAAGAATTAGAAAATTTAAAATCTATCAATTTGATCAATTATTACTTAACTCTATTAATTTGGCAAGTGACAATATTTTTATATTTTTTTTAACAAAAAGAAAGAAAAATGCAACTAAAAAGGTAAAATAAAGAGGAAAACATGTATTTCTTACCCCCACACCTAAATTTTGCATTGTCCTCAATGCAAATTCGCTGAAGCACAAAATAAAGCAGAAAAAATGAAGAACTTACAGTTGTTCGGTTGACAATGATGATAAGGATCTGCAATTACTGTTAGTATGAGGATGAAGAAATCAATTAAGAGGAAAATTGTAAGTAATTATTATTATTATTATTATTTTTTAACCTATGTTACTTATTCAAATTTTTGTTATGTTTTTTTTATAAAAAAAACTTTTTTTTATTACTGAAAAAAATATTATTAACTAAGAAACAAAAGAAAAATTAGTTTTTTTTTTTACAGATAATGAGGTTCATGAAGAACCAACACATCTTCCTCTCCGAGCGTAGAAAATT
>NW_017977772.1:0-866 GCF_001876935.1 Asparagus officinalis
AAGTTGGAATCAAGTTCTTTGCCCCAAAGCTGAACTTGCCCTCAAGGAGAACATGGATAATGGACGCCCATTGGATGTTCGTCAGTCCCACACATGCTTATTTGAAGTACAATCCCATAGATCTTGTCAAGTGGATCTAGACAATAAAACATGCACTTGCCGTGGGTGGGATGTAACCCGTGTCCCTTGCAAACATGCATGCGCAAGCATTATGTTCATGAAAATGGATGTCTACCAATTCTGTGACTGGTTTATGACGGCTGACGCCTTTAAAAGGAGCTACGAGCCTATCATCTATCCTATACCTGACTACGAGAAACGCAGCGTGCCAAGGGATGAGATACAGATCCTACCTCCAATTACAACAAAAAGGAAAGGGAGAAATAAGACCAGGCGAATCAACAACAGAACTGTTTACACCCGGCCAGTTAAATGTTCTCGGTGTCATCTGGAAGGGCATAATCGTAAAACCTGTAATGAAACCATCGCTGACTAAGTGTGATTGAAATGAAACTAGCGATGACTAAGTGTGTTTTGAAATAAAACATGTAATGAAAATAGATCTGTATTGTCCGATTTGCTAGCACACTTCTAAAAATAGATCTAACATGGTACCTATTAGAACTAACAAAACAGACAATAGAACTAACAAAATAGACATTGTACCTAATAGAACTAACAAAACAGACAATAGAACTAACAAAACAGACAATAGACCTAACAAAACAGACAATAGAACTAACAAAACAGTCTAATAGACCTAACAAAACAGAAAATAGAACTAACAAAACAGTCTGTTAGAACTAACAAAACAGACAATAGAACTAACAAAACAGACAATAGACCTAACAAAACAGTCAATTAGA
>NW_017977773.1:0-865 GCF_001876935.1 Asparagus officinalis
TTCCTGATTTGGCAGTAAATTGGATTCCTGATTTGGCAGTAAATCCGCTTCTGAGTTGGAGTCCGAAACTGATCTTGATTTGATCGTCATTCGTCCGAGTATGCCTTTGGTTGGATGACTCGTTGACTCTTCGAACCCTTGGCTTGATCCCGCACGTGTATGGATGCATTCCGTCGCTTGATGCGATTCGTCGATCTCGTCGGCTCGTTGGTTCGTCGGTTTGTGCCGAGCTGAGCTAAGGGACCTATAAGCAATTTTATATGCCTACACCTACAGTCAAATGAGACTTGAAGTATATTAAGTGCTGAGTGGGGGAACCTTTTTCGTCAAACGATATGAAGTTGATCAAATTAAACTTTGCCGGGTATGGGATTGATTCTCACTCTCTTAGGTATGGACACGGTATTCTGGACTTCTTTACTTCCTGAACACTCATCAACGCATTGATTTTGCTCTCCAAATCCCTCATCTTCTTATCTTCGCTTGTATCTTTCTTCGAGCGATTCCGGGGAGAAGTGATGTATCCTCCTTTGTATTATTACCATCCGAGGGATCACCCCTAGCATTGTTGTCAACGGGAGGGGTATCTATGTTGGCATTGAGTTATCCTTAAGAATGAAAATATTCTCCAGGAACTTCTCAACCAACAATAGGGAATAGTTTATACTCGTATACCTTATTGGAGTATTAAGAAACAGTTTATACTCGTATACTTTTCGGAGTGTTAAGAAGCAGTTTATACTCGTGTACTTTTCGGAGTAAGAAGTAGTTTATACTCGTATACTTTTCGGAGTATTGATTCTCTCGTTGCAACGCATTGATTGGCGTTGACCCAGGGTTACGCGTTGACCGGCGCTGACCCTGG
>NW_017977774.1:0-865 GCF_001876935.1 Asparagus officinalis
CGTTGTAATCAATGCCCTCAAGCTGTGCATATCCCTTGGCAACTAATCTGGCTTTGAACCGAATGTCCCTAATAGAGGATCCCTCCTTCTTTGCATATACCCACTTGCAACCAATAGCTTTCTTACCCTTAGGTAGTTGTGCAAGTGCCCAAGTGTCGTTCTTCTGAAGAGACCGCATCTCCTCCTTCATAGCTTCCCTCCACCTGATCGAATCGGGGCTAGACTCTGCCTCCCTGAATGTGGCTGGAACCATATCATCAACGACCTCCACTGATAATGCATATGCGACCATGACATCATTATACCTAGCTGGCCGACGAATCTCTCTCCTCGGTCTATCTGCTGCAATGGTCCTCTGAACATGACCCTGTTCCTGAGTCCCATGATCTACTGTATCCTGTATCTGCCCATCTGTCATCTCATCTCCTCCCAGTGTCACCTCTGTAGGAGCCTCAATGGATACAGTGTTCTCTGGAGTGGGTGGAGTCACATCATCCTCCACCTGCTGCGATATCTCTCCTGTCTGGTCTCCCTCCACCTGCTGAGGGGCTCGAGGCCTCATCATGTACGCCTCGTCAAATGTGACATCTCTGCTAATAACTATCTTCTTGTCCTGTGGATCCCATAACTTGAAGCCTTTGACTCCATCTCTAAATCCCACAAAGACTGCTTTCCTCGCTCTCGGATTTAATTTACCATCACTGACATGATAATAAGCTGGACACCCGAATATCCGAAGCGACTCATGGTCACTAGCCACCGAACCAAACCAACGCTCCAAAGGAGTCTTCCCGTGTATCGCAGTGCACGGCAACCTGTTCACAAGATGGCTCGCATAAACCAACGCCTCGGCCCAAAAAGATCT
>NW_017977775.1:0-866 GCF_001876935.1 Asparagus officinalis
CAAGTCACAAGTACGCAATATTCACCCCGTCAAGTTAATATCACACCTCTGACGACCAAATCAACTTATTGACTCTCTTTAATAGAGCGATAGGTCTACAAACTTTGTCACGTTAACATCATACCTCTGACAACCCACTTATCAATCCTCTTCAATAGGATGATAAGTCCACAAAGTTGCTCCAATCGCAACACATTCTTGTCACGTTAACATCATACCTCTGACAACCTACTTATCAATCCTCTTCAATCGGATGATAAGTCCACAAAGTTGCTCCAATCGCAACACATTCCTTGTCACGTTAACACTAAACCTCTGACAAAACCCACTTATCAATCCTCATCAATAGGATGATAAGTCCACAAAGTTGCTCCAATCGCAACACAATCTTGTCACGTTAATATCAAACACGTTAATATCACACCTCTGACAAAATTCACTTATCAATCTTCTTCAATAGGATGATAAGTCCACAAAGTTGCTCCGATCGTAACAAATTCCCGTCATGTTAACACCAAACCTCTGACAATCCACTTATCAATCCTCTTTAATAGGATGATAAGTCCTCAAAATTGCTCCGATCGTATCATTTTCTTGTCACGTTAATATCAAACACCTCTGACAAAATCAACTTATCGACTCTCGTCAATAGAGCGATAGGTCCTCAAAGTTGCTCCGATCGCAACATTTTCCACTTATCGACTCTCATCAACGGAGCGATAGGTCCATAAAAATACTATTAGGTTAACATCACACCTCTAACAGTCAAACCCCCCAATGAACTTGTTAATTCATTTTAGTGATAATAAAGAAAATTTTTGAATTTCACTCTAAGTGAAAATTCATGCCAAGTTAATATTACACCT
>NW_017977776.1:0-865 GCF_001876935.1 Asparagus officinalis
GGCTGCTCCCAAGCCTCGTAATAGGGATTCACATTATCACTCCTCCGTATCAAACATCCAAGGTATGAGTTGAAGTTATTAGCTCATTGTCCGGTTGGAATCCCATTATGTCCCCATCTCACAATTGCTCGGAAACCATCCGGTGGTAACTTTTTTTTAAAGTCACTTCCTTGGTGTCCTTTCTTCTGGTAAAGTTTTTCACCTACAAAAAAGAAATAATAGATATATCAACACTTTTATTTAATCAACACTTTTATTTAAGCTCTTAGAATTTACTAAAAAAGGAAGAAGAAAAATTCTGGAATTGATTAAGTTTTTGATCAAACTCACCAAATCTTTGTTTGATTTCATTTTTTGCATCAGACAAAATCTCCTCAATCTGTGGGGCCCATTCATCCAATCTTTTTTTCGCAAGCATGTATTTTTCAGTCTGCTTGAGTCTGTACCCCTCTGCACATGCTGGTAAGGGCCCGCGCTCAATCTCAGGAATGTATGCTTGAAGTATAACTGGAGGATCTGCATATAATGGCATGTGAGTCGGCTCTTCCTCACCCTCACCTATAAAAATAAAAGAAATAAATTATCATTGTGCATATATCATGAATAAAAATACGTTCGTTAAACCAAGTTATACCTGACATCTCTCCTGAACTCTGAGGCTCTTCCTCAGTGGATTGGTCTTGACTGGGGTTAGCTTCGAATAACCTCCTGTTAATATTTTTAGACATCTGCAAGTTGAATAAACATACAAATTATTATAACATAGATGCAAATTGGCTTGACGAAAATAAAAACGATATGTATTGTTGCGTTACTAAATTTTTTATTTCACATCAAGTTTGTAGGCATTTGCAAGCTGAATATA
>NW_017977777.1:0-865 GCF_001876935.1 Asparagus officinalis
TGATGGGGGACGCCATGAAGTCTACACTTGCTTCGTCTCCCGAAAACAGCGGGGATACTATGCCTCCAGATGCTCCTCCTAGTCCAGAAATCCCAACAAGTGAGCAGGGATTGACCGTCCCAGGTTCAGTGCCAAATGTGCTTGAAAAGCTACCACCTGAGGCTACACACACTCCCACTCGCACTGATTATGAGAATTGCTTTACTTATCCGCCGACTGCTCCACCCCCAAGCTCGGAGACTTTGAGGAAACTCATCGAGCAATTAGAGTACTGGATGCAGATGACTATTGATGTCGTTAGTCTCGGGGACGTGAGTTTCAAAGTCTTCGAACCCCATCTGCTGAAGTGTCTTGCCAAGATTAGGGACCAGGGGGATACATCGTGGACTGAACATTGTCGCGAGAGCATTATTGTTTTGGAATACGAATTGGAATTCCTTTCAATGCTACAACGCGATGCCATCGAACCAGAAGTGGATCGGGCTCTTTCTCAGGCCAGAGCCTTGAAGGTACAACAGCAAGAAGCTCTTCAGAAGAGTCTAAACGAAGCAGATTCTCGTATTACTCGCCTGCGCGGGGAACATCTTCAAGTGCAAGTGGACTTGGGCACTTTTGCTGCAGGTATTCGGGATACTGCGATTGAGCTTACCCGTGCTGGTATCGAGCAAGCTCAGATAACTGCTCGATTAGCGGGCGACATGGAAGTCATAAAAGGGTTAATTGCTTATTGTGACGAGCTTTTCAAGGGCTATTGTGATGAGCTTGTTGCTGCTGACAAAGTTAGGCGGGAGATTGTAGAAGTAGCACCAAATGAAGAGGAGCTCAAGAGCAAGATAACAGAGGAAGTCAAAAAGGCTCGTGAGGA
>NW_017977778.1:0-865 GCF_001876935.1 Asparagus officinalis
TTAGGCTAAACCCTAGAATTAGAGTTGATTGAAAAGTGATTGTTTTGATTTGTTTTAGTTAAGATTTTTTCTTTATCATTTTCTTCTCAAAAAAAAAATAACTAATTCCTCCTTTCAATTCTCATCCACAATTTCAACAACCCAATCTGCCATATCAAAATCAGTCTCCTCTTCATCAAGCTGTTATTCAGACTCATCACAATCCAGATCAGGATAAACGTCTCAACGTCTTGGAAAGGGGATAATTAAGGCCTCTACTCAAACCACGAATATGTTGACTCAAACATCTAGCACGTTGAATTCCTTCATGCAATCAACCGGACAAATGCTCAACTCCAACACTCAAGCTATAGCTAGATTAGAATCCCAACTTGGTCAACTAGCTAGTGCCGTGAGTGAAAGAGAGAAAGGAAAATTTCCGAGTCAACCCGTGGTCAACCCTAATAACACAGGATGCAGTTCATCCTATGAAGCTCAAGTGAATGCAATCCATTCACTTCGGTCAGGTAGACAGGTCGATAATCAAGTGAGAACTCCTCCAAGTCAAACTCTTGATCCTGTACAAATTCCTTCTCCTTCTCCTTCTGATGAATCTATTCAACAATCACTCCCCTCAGATGACCAAGAACCTGAACCCGAACCTGAGCCTGCTTTTGATAGATTTAGACCGGTTGCCCCTTTTCCAGATAGACTCAGGTCTAGGAAACACTCTCCTCAGGAGGAGAAGATCCTAGAAACATTCAAACAGGTTAAGGTCAACATTCTTCTCTTAGATGTAATCGAACAAATTCCATCCTATGCTAAATTTTTAAAAGAATTGTGCACTAAGAAGAGGAGAATAAATGTTCCAAAGAAAGTCTTTTTA
>NW_017977779.1:0-865 GCF_001876935.1 Asparagus officinalis
AAACGTCACATAGGAGCGGACTTAAACAATCCGCATACTAGCCCGACTCAAACGGTAGTCGGTAAAGGCCTGTCAAATCCGTTGATGGCTGAGGATTTGCCAAAAAAATTCTATCACTGCGAGTCATTGACGCATCAACTCCACTAGTTGGTCTCGTGACTTGAGCACCCAACAAATTCAGGATAAAATCCACACATGCAGATGAATCAGCTTTAACAGTTGGTCCTGCAGCCCCGACATTTGAAACCGCTATCATCTTTTGACTCCCTGGCCTTGGCGAGTTGTTGAGCAAGGCGTTGACGACGCCTTTGGAGTGCCCTTTTGGACAGAATCGGAGTTGCATCATCCATCGCCTTTGAGGTTGATGGGAGAGCTGGATTTGCTGTCTTGACCATGCTGAGCAACATGGGGACGTTGCGTGGTGCAAAGGCAGCGGAGGGCTCTTGGTTCTTTGAGTTGGAAGTCCCACGAACGTTCTTGGAAGCGGATGTCTTCTTGCGCCGGTTCGGGGAGGCAGATCTGGAGGAGGAAGAGGAGAGGTATTCTTCGAACTTCTTCTGGTCGAACTCGTATTCGACCTCTTCATTCACCCGGATCTTGAAGGCCGGTTGCGTCACGACGATCTCGGGGGCGAGATCGTTGGCTCCCACTGTGGTCGCCAGCTTGTTTTCGGTAAAAGTCGCTGTTTTCATTGATATTCTCTTTTTGAGATCTGTTACAACTTCAAGCGTTACAACAGAATAAAATGAAAACAAAAGATATTACAACTTAAACGAAAATAAACACAAGGTCCCGCTTTGGTGCGGTCTCGCTTGCGTGGGTTGTTGGCCTGTGACGGGGATGTTGATATCCGTGGACCGCCGAC
>NW_017977780.1:0-865 GCF_001876935.1 Asparagus officinalis
ATCTAGGGTTCAGTTGGGTGGTTCCTAATTCTGTCAAATTTGTTCTTTCTCTACAATTTGGAGTTAGTTCGCAATGGGAGAAGAAGGTGAAAACAGCAAATCGATAGCGAGTACAATACAAGTTGGTTTTCAGAACACCAAAATTAGTGTGGTGAAATATGACGGAAAAATTAACTTTGGTTTGTGGATGAGCGACGTACAGGATGCGCTCAATGCTCAGAATTTGGAAGAGACCATCATGGTCCATGAGAGGCCACCTAAATATGATGAGGCGGTATGGGAGAAAATGAATAGGAACGCTTGTGGGGTGATCAGGTCCTGTTTGGAACAGGAGCTGAAATATGATGTGATTGGGGTGACGTCTGCAATGAAGATGTGGGAAATTCTCAACAATAAGTACCTTACGAAGAGTGTTGAGAACCGATTGCACTTGCTGCGTAGGTTATTCAGATTCCAGATGTCCAGAGGCACCTCGCTTGCGGCTCATGTGAACAACTATACGAAGTTGTTGTCGGACTTGGCGAATGTTGATGAGAAGATATCGGATGAGTACAAGGCGATTATTTTGTTGGGCTCCTTACCGGATGAGGAGCATGATACCTTCGTGCTCACTTTGTTGAACGGGAGATCTTCTATCAGCTATAGTGAAGTGACTAACGCTTTGACGAATTACGACTTGAGGAGGAAGGACAAGGAGACTTCCCGCGCTAGTACTTCAGGAGAGGCCTTATCGACGAGAGGTAGAAGCCCATATCCGAAAGGTGGTAACAGAGGGATGTCAAAGTCTAGAGGCCGTCACCAATTAACAAAGAACCAATGTGCATTCTGCAAGGAGCAGTGACATTGGAAGAGAGACTGCCCGAAG
>NW_017977781.1:0-865 GCF_001876935.1 Asparagus officinalis
GGAGAGGCTTCAGGCGGAGATCCCGAAAATTACGAGGCAGATTTGGAGCAAGGTTAGTCACCTATCTTTTTTTCTCTCTGCATTTTCGAATTGTTAGTCCTGACCACTATTTGATATTTCAGGGACAGCGACCAACACTGAAGACGAATTCCGTCCTTTTACCCGGGCAAGACCTTCGATTGCTGTCCGTGCTGATAGGCGGAAAAGATTAGCCCACAAGTCGCATGCAGGTTCGCGAGCATCTGAGATGGATCTGGCTGGCGATGATCCTGTTAGTGGCGGAGGTAACATCTATTCTATAGATCATTCCCTTGATCGTTTAGAATTTCAGGCTCATGCTTTCCCATCCTATGCAGGATATCGTGAGGAAGGCGAGATGAGTCCTGATGATTGTGCATCTCCTGGTGAGCCTGACTCACCGCACCAGGTAGAAAAGGCTGCAGAGACCGCCCATGTTGGGGAGTCTGTCAATGAAGGACCCAGTTCGGTGATTCCAGGTACATCTTCAAGAGGTAACTTGTCTCTATTGGCCATAGTTTCCTTCCTCTTCCCTTATATCTTTTTATGTCAGATTTTTCGATTGATGACTTCGATGGGGAAGGCCTGCCTATGGACACTTCTATGTTCAACTTCATGTATGACTCTCCTCAGATCGATGGCCAGCCGCCTCAGGATATGTTTCCTGAGTCTGTACTCCCTCAGACTCCCGGAAACGGTTATTTTGAAGGTGCGTGCCTCTTCTCAAGCTAACTATAGGACTAGCCCATTCTTTGACTAATGCAATTATAATATGATGTTCTGTTTTGTGCCTAACAGGGGCTTTTGTTGAGGCTGATTCTGTTGAGCCGGCTGTACGACCAACTCC
>NW_017977782.1:0-865 GCF_001876935.1 Asparagus officinalis
CTTCTTCGACGACGACACGGAAGTGTCAATGGCCACTCTCCTCGCTGAGAAGCAGCGAAAGTCGGAGTCGGTTAACGACTTCGTAAAAAGATTTCGAAATCGATCAGTCCACTGCCGGGACTAAGTTTCCGAGGCGACGCTGATCGAGATGTGCCGCAACAATCTGTCGATCCATATCCTGTCCAAAATAGGGGCAGTTGAAACCCGGACTTGGAAGGAACTTGTTCGCCAAGGCGAGCAAGTTGAAAATATGATCAAGAGGCTGGAGGCCGAAGAGCCACAGTCCAAAAAGGGAGCAGCAGAACCAGCGGCGCCAAAGAACCCTCCTCGATCGAAGGGAAAAGAGGCTATGGCCGTAGACTCTGCCGCGGCGCCAAAGTTCGTTCAAAAGCCGAAACCCAGGCAATTTGAACCACGCCCCCAGCGGCAATATGATTTCAAAGAAGACCAGGTAGTGGCGACTCTCGACACTCTACTCAAGAGTGGGCGAATTAAGTTGCCAGAAGCCGCCAAACCGGAGGAGGCGGACAAAACCGGTGACCCAAGTTACTGTGCATATCATAGATTCCTTGGGCATCACACAACCAAGTGCTACGTCCTCAAGGACAAACTCCAGGCCCTCTACGACGCGGGGGTCTTGAAGAAAGAGAAGGTCCAAAAGCAAGTGACGGCGAACATGGTCACCTTGAGCTTTGGAACGGGTCTCCCGGAGGTTCAAGCTCCGGCGGGGATAATTCCTATCCCCAAGGCGGTTTTGAAGATCACTAACGACGATCCTCACAACCAACGGAAAAAAGGTTTGGTTCCACAAACTCTGCCATCAGGGCAGGTGATGTGGGTCCATCCGGACCTCCTCGACGACGAG
>NW_017977783.1:0-865 GCF_001876935.1 Asparagus officinalis
TAGCCTCTTGATCATTCAGAACTTTGATTCACACTTTTCCATTTCTATATAGGAGAGCGTGGGGAGAGCAAGATGAGTCCTGATCCTGTTTTTTACGATTCTATATCTTCTGGTGAGCCCGACTCACCGCATCAGGTAGAAAGGTCTGCAGAAGCTGGTGACATTAGGGAGACCGTCGATGTAGGACCCGGTTCGATGAATCCAGGTACATCTACCATTAACAATACACAAAGGAGTTGAATGATTTGGAATTTGTGTATTCCCTGATTGTCTCATACTTCTTGCTCTTTTAGATAATTCGCAGGAGGCAAACGTGGATTTTGGGAATAGAGAGGCTGACGCACCCATAAGAGGTAACTCATTTCTATTGGTCGTAGTCTCTTTATTCTCCTTTCGTACTTATATTCTCTTGTGTCAGATTTCTCGACTGATGATTTTGACGAGGAAGGCTTGCTTGTGGACACTCCTATGCTCCACTTCATGTATGGTTCCCCTCAAATTGATGACCAGTTGCCTGGAGATGTATTTCCTGAGTCTACGCTCCCTAAGAATCCCGAGGATGGTTTTCCTGAAGGTACGTAGCTCTTCTCAAGTTAATTATAGGACCAGTCAATTTTTGACTAATGCAACTATAATATGATGCATCTGAGAATTCTATTTTGTATTTGCTTTTGTCGAGACTGATCCTGTTGAGCAGGCTGTGGGACCAACTACACCAGTTGATACACCCCCAGCCGTTACACCTCCACCACCCCCGGTGATTCAAGGGGACGAAGGTATAACTTGAGCAACTGAAGAATGTCATTCATTTCTTCATCAAGGCTTTTGACGGATTTCTTCTTTTTGTGTAGGGCTTTCTTCTCGG
>NW_017977784.1:0-865 GCF_001876935.1 Asparagus officinalis
CTCTCCGAGTGTAAAGTCATATCCATACTTCTCCATTAGATCGCGCGCTTTTGCGTCATATCTAAATAGGTGAGGAGCATGTTTATCATTATCATCTTCCTCTTCTAAGAAGTGATCGGGTATTGGAGCTTCTTTTCCTTTGCCGTAGACGACTTCTTTTCCACCCCCTATTCCCGCGGGGATGATAAGTGTTGCTCCGCATGGATCTTGTACCTGCTTTTTCGTCATGCAAAATGATTGAAGAGGCATGTACAAATCAGGATTATCATAAAGCTTTTTAGTGACATTATCAAGACACATCGAGTACTCTAAATCATCGTTTATTGATAGTTCTTCGGCAAGTTGCCAATTACAACTACTTTCCGATGATTTATCATCGTCAAGATTGATTACAATGGGTACAATGTCATTAAGTACAAAACCACCATCATAATCAAACCCAGTTTCGGTGTCAGCTTCATCTCCGCTGTCCGTTCCTTGGGCCGGTGATTCAGTATCGGATTCAGCACCGTATAGAAGGGAATCGGTGAAATAGTTCTCCAATCCCTTAAACGGTTGCTTATCCGCGACCACCGTCTTGACTTCATTATTTGAGTCCACGTACTTGAGGCATTGATGCAGAGTTGACGGGACTATAAGGTTACCGTGGATCCAAGGTCGACCCAACAGTAAGTTATAGGACGTTTCTGCGTCAATCACATAGCAAGTAACTTCTGATTTTAAATCCCCAACTTGGCATTTGATTCGAATCTTCCCCAAGGGTCTGGACCCGCTGGTGTTGAATCCGTAAATCGTCGTGCCGGTGGAGGCTAGTTTGCTAATCGGGATTCCGAGATGATGCATCAGTCGGAATGGCATGATGCTA
>NW_017977785.1:0-864 GCF_001876935.1 Asparagus officinalis
GGGAAGTTCCTAAAGAATCATATATTCTCAAGGATAACCTGAACATGCGATTGAGGATAACGTACTCCTTGTTACACCCAGTTTGGCAAGAAAGCTGGGGGTGGATAATTCGTGTAACGGGAAGTTCCCGAAAGAATGTTAATACTCTTAGGGATCGCCCGATTAATATGAACAAAGTGATGAACACTAAGTCCCCTACCGATCAGACTAATTGACGGTGGGACCACCAAATTCTATCAAATTCAAACTTTCGCTATGTTCGTGCACTCAAAACTTTCATAGTTAGAGTCCGGATATAATCTGGTCAAACCTTCATACAGTTAGGACCACAACCAAAATCTCCTCTCGATTCCCCCAATGAACGAGAGGTTCACAAATCGAGCGATCAAACCTTCCTACAGTTAGGATTGTCTCAAACCTCCCAATTGGTCAAACCTTCTTACAGTTAGGACCACAGTCAAAATCCCCTCTCGATTCCTCCAATGAACGAGAGGTCCACTTTCAAATCAAGTGATCAAACCTTCCTACAGTTAGGGTCACCTCAATTGGTCAAACCTTCCTACAGTTAGGACCACAACCAAAATCCCCCTCTCGATTCCCCCAATGAACGAGAGGTCCACAGATCGAGCGATCAAACCTTCCTACAGTTAGGATCGTCTCAAACCTCCCAATTGGTCAAACCTTCTTACAGTTAGGACCACAACCAAAATCCCCCTCTCGATTCCCCCAATGAATGAGAGGTCCAAAGATCGAGCGATCAAACCTTCCTACAGTTAGGATCGTCTCAACTCTCCAGATTGGTCAAACCTTCCTACAGTTAGGACCACAACCAAAATCCCCCTCTCGATTCCCCCAATGAACGAG
>NW_017977786.1:0-864 GCF_001876935.1 Asparagus officinalis
ACTAAAAAGATCAAAAGTCAAAACATTCAGCAAATAAAATCATACATCAAGTGCATGGCCAAAAATCTGTTGATTAAGCTTAGACAGCTTCTCATCATAAGCTTGCCTCAACTCAGCTCTGATGGACTCCTCGTTGGTGGCCAATGTCTTCGCAGCAACCTCCTCCGTCTCGGTCAGCTTCTGCTTCAAAGATTTCAACTCCTCAGATAAAGTAGTGTGGGCTTGCTGATCCCGTATCTTCGTCATCTGAAGAATACTCAAAGTCTCCTCTTTCTCATGGAGCTCTCTTCGGAGCTGGTCTATCTGGGTCTCACAAGAGGTAATAGAAGAGTCAAGGTCCACTCGATCCCGCTGCACCTGAATCTCGAGCTCAGTAAAAAGCCGAGTATCGCGCCATGTCTGTAAGCGAGTATCAAACTCGGTAGCAATGAATGAAGAGGCACCTGCATCCCGGAGCTCGCGAAACATCCGAAGCTCATGCTCTAGGCAGTCAAGATCATCAATTATAGCCTTCACCAGATCCGGGTATCCTGCATCCCTTATTGAATTTATCTTAGGATCAAGGAATGGTTTAAACTGATGAAGAAAAAATCCACCGTGGAAGAGCTTGCTAATCATAGCATTCACGAAGGAGAAGAAAGAGCGGACTTCTATACAAATGATGATCTTCTCAGGGTCATCGTCTGATAATAACTCCCTCACAAGGACATGAAGCCGAGAAGAAATCTTCTCAGGGTCATCGTCTGATAATAACTCCCTCACAAGGACATGAAGCCGAGAAGAAAGCCCTACGTAAAAAAGGACTGTCAAAAGCCTTAAAAGAGGAAATAAATGATATTTCTCAGTTGCCCAATCTATACCTTC
>NW_017977787.1:0-864 GCF_001876935.1 Asparagus officinalis
ACCGCCGGGTAATGAATATCCCGCATCTGTAACAAATGAACACTATGAGCTAGATAACTAAAAATTTATTAAAGTATTAATTAATTTTTGTACCTGCATCCGGAGATGGTAGTGTATCATCAGCACCACTACCTGGGGTGATACTCCGTGATCGATCAGCCGACTGGTCAAAGAGCCTCCTAATCCTCCTCCTCATCTGCAAATTTAATAAAGATAATTGTTAAGAAAAAATTGTATACATGCTCATGAGATATGTTGTTATGAAATGCATTATTGTTTTTATTATGATAAGATAAAAATTGATAATATGGTGTAACATATATAGTTCATACCTACATCCAGCGCCACATTCTGTGCGTAAGAGAATTCTTGCCAAACATTATTTGATGAACCAATTGGTTCACTATAATTATCTTCACTTTCTTCAATATTTTTTTTATTGTTATTAGGAAGAACAACAGATCTTGGCTCATTGTACAAAACCACCCAACCAGACATGACATTCGGATCTTTCACAAAGAAGCACTGATCAGCTTGTTCTGCAAAAATGAATTTCTCATCCGTATATACTTCTCGGTGAAGATTGACTAGTGTAAATCCATAATGATCCTTTTACTTTTTTGCAGGACACCACCGAACCTTGAACATCGTGTAAGTACATTGTTTTGGTTTACCAAACCCGTAAATTACCTCAATAATATCTTCTAATTGGCCATAATATAATATGTCAGCTAGAATTGGATTCTGATCTCTTATACTTGAAAAACATTCTTGAGCAAACAAACCCATGACCCTACTATTCTGAGTTACCCTCCTATCATCGGTCTCTAACGTTCGAAATTTATATCCATTCACCAAATGCTC
>NW_017977788.1:0-864 GCF_001876935.1 Asparagus officinalis
ACGCGATTGGGATGAAAGACTCGGTGAATGCCTGTGGGCTTACCGCACAACAGTGAGGACCCCTACAAGGGCTACACCATTCTCTTTGGTGTATGGCTGCGAGGCTGTACTGCCATTGGAAATTCAGATCCCTTCTCTGAGAATTGCTATTACAACGGGACTAACAGAAGAAGAAAAGCATCAACGACGCCTGCAAGAACTTGAAGCCTTAGATGACAAACGACTTCAAGCTCAGCAACAGATCGAGTTGTATCAAGCCCGTATTTCCAAAGCCTACAATAAAAAGGTTAAGGAACGGATTTTCAAGAAAGGCGATCTAGTTTTGGCCAACAGACGACCCATGGTGATGACACACAAAACCAAGGGGAAGTTCAATCCTAAATGGGAGGGGCCCTTCGTAATAGAATCAGTCTATTCGAATGGAGCTTATCGTCTCATCAATCAAAAAGGAGATAGGCTCATGATGCCAATCAATGGGAAGTTCCTTAAGAGATACTTCCCATAAATCATGTAGCCCCCTGAACCCCAGCTAAATCAGGCTGGGGGTTGCCTATTTATAATGTAACTCTATCTTGTATTTCGTCATGTTAACATTAAACCTCTGACGATTGAAATTTTCTAGAATTATTCTAATAAAGAGAATTTCAATTTCATGCCAGGTTAACACTATACTTATGGCATTTGCTTTACTTTTCATTGTCCTGAACCAGATTTCAACAAAAGAGATGATGAAAGCCAAATTGATATCATTTTCATTCAATGTCGTTAAATGTGAATACAAAATGAGGACAGTCTAAACAAAAATGATACAAAATTATTCCCTAGCTAAAAAGCAATCCAAGTCCTAAACATCGGGGCTCATCA
>NW_017977789.1:0-864 GCF_001876935.1 Asparagus officinalis
GAGGGCGAATTGCCTTCCTTGGACTTTCAAGAGTCACGCGCCTTGAGACATGCCTTCTTGGGCGTGAATCCTCAACGGGCTCCCGAACTTCAATGCGCAAAGTAGTGCGCTTGGGGCGACCCTCAGCATGTTGTGTTGTTTGGGGCTTTCGTAGCGGGTCCAAACGTTCTTGGATTGGAGCTTTGCTTCGCTCCTCGGGAAGTGGACCGAGGCGCTCCAAGACTGATTTTCTCCTTCGGGAGGATTCTGCATAATCTCCCGGAGTAGCTATGGGAATTCTCGGCGACTTAGCTTGGTTCGCCGGAGGTTGAATTTTGGTTGGAGGCTGCAAAGGTTGCTCCTTAGCCTGAATTGCCGCTTCAGACTTTGGCCTCCAGACTTTGCGAGTTGGTGGCGGCTTCTTGACCACCTCTTTCTGCAACTTTCTGCGGGCTTCTTCGGCTTGAGCCCGTGCCTGCGCTGATAGTGCGCGGCGTTTGCGGATGCGTTCTTCCAGCGTTGAACGGTTCCGTTTGACACGGACCCATTGCATTGTCGGCGGCTTGGAGGAACCACCATTCATCTGTTGTTGAGGCTGTTTGCCTCTTCTGTTCTTCAGATCCGTGTTGTAGCGGATCCCGTCTACAGATTCCATGGCCTTTGCGAATCGTTTCGCAAGGCGCTGACGTTGCCTTTGGCGGGCTCTTTTTGAGAGAGTCACCACGCCCTCGGTAACGGAAGATTTGGCCAGAGTAGATCTGACCTGGTTGGAAGTTGGAGAGATCTCACCCGATGCAGCTTTGGCATCAAACAGGACGAGATCTTCGTTGGTAGCTTCAACTTCTTCGTACCAACGAACTTTTCTCCTGGAGGAGAACTTGGACT
>NW_017977790.1:0-864 GCF_001876935.1 Asparagus officinalis
ATAGCGCGAAGTCTAAAGGAGTTTATTCCCTTAGCACAACGTTACATGTGGAACGGGTTTCGACAATCCACATGCTAGCCCGATTCAAACGGTATTCGGTAAAGGCTAACCAAATCCGTTGAAGGCTGGGGGTTAGCCAAAAACCCTAAAGTCAACGCCTAACACACGTCGCCGGGTAGTCTATTCCCGTGAGAAAGACGAAGTCTACGTATTCAATATCGTAGCACTAAGAGCGTTAACTCTCTTAGCACAACGTTACATGCGGAACGGATTTCAACAATCCGCATGTAAGCCCGATTCAAACGATAGTCGGTAAGAGCACGTCAAATCTGTTGAAGGCTGAGGATTTGCCAAAAATCCTAAGTCAACGTCTCATACACGTTGCTGTTTAGTCTTTTCACAGGAGAAAGACGAAGTCTACGTATTCAATATCGTAGCACTAAAAGGGTTAACTCTTTTAGCTTAACGTCACATGCGGAACGGACTTGAACAATCCGCATGCTAGCCCGACTCAAACGGTAGTCGGTAAAGGCGCATCAAACCCGTTGATGGCTGAGGATTTGCCAAAAACTATGAGTATTATGGTTAATCATTTCAAACGGAATGAGGAATCATAATAAAGATAAAGATAAAAAAACAGTTCCATTAAGAGAATCAAATGTCGAAGTTTTCAGCAAATAGGATCATACATCAAGCCCATGGCTAAGAACCTGCTGACTAAACTCAGACAGCTTATCATCATAAGCTCGCCTAAGCCCTCCTGCAGCTCAGCTCTGACGGACTCTTCGTTCGCGACTAAAGTCCTCACAGCAACCTCCTCTGTCTCAGCCAGTGTCTGTTTCAAGGACTTCAGCTCATCAGATA
>NW_017977791.1:0-1986 GCF_001876935.1 Asparagus officinalis
AAATATTATCCTGCTAAGTGGTAATCAAGTTGTTGTATGATTTATAAGGATAAGAATCAAGTTGTTTAAGGTGTTACAAGTTTTGTAATTTAAAATCTTGAGGGAACAGATTCCCTCTGGCCGACCGACCGGAACCCTAGGGCCCGTCGACTGGCGGGTGACTGTTTGCGCATCTCGTGCACATCCATTGACCGGTCGACCGGAGCCTTAGAGGTGGTCGACCGGAGTCTTAGAGGCAGTTGACCAGACTGGGCCAGTTTTGCTTTCTTAGGTTTTTTTACATTGTTTCGAGTTGCGATTGCGGAGTTCGAGCCACACTTTGACATATGTACAGTCATGAACACGCATGAAAAAGTGTTCTAGCACACATATGAATTTCCAAAATTGCACTATGACAAGTATTGTCCTGATTACTCTTCACTACATATTATTGTTTCCGTACGAGTGTGCGCTGAGGTTGATGAACCTATGTTATTGTTTTCGCACGAGTGTGTATCAAGGATGATGAACCTATGTTGTTGTTTCCGCACAAGTGTGCGCTGAGGTCAATGAACCTATGTTTATTTTATCCGCACGAGCGTGCACAAAAGTCAGTGAACATACGTCTTCATTTCCACATGATTTTACGCAGATGTTAATATACTTATATTATCTTTTTACATGAGGGTATGATCTGTTGAGAATTATGGAGAATGATAATATTGTAAGCCAGCTGTTTTGAGTCCTTGGTGAACGCCAAGTGTAATACAACTCAATGTTGAGTTGTCTTTTGACCGAGTTACTCATGATTGCGAGTACACGATATATATAGCTATTAGGGTTCTTAGGAAAACTAAGAAAAACGTGAAAAAACTCATATATATAGTATATAGTACGTATATATATATGGATTATATATATGTATATCAGTATATATATAAGGTACGTTATAACTTAGTAGTAGTAGAGGTATATATATATATATAGCTTTATCATATACTATGATATAGGTAGTATGTAGCTATAGTGTATATATATATCAGGGAAAACGAATATGGGGGTTTAGGCAAATACGAAACCAACTCGCAAAACAAGGAAAAAAACTCTCTACAGCGTTTCGCGGCGACCGTGGCGTGATCGGATCGGCTGCCGCGGTCGACCGGTGGCCGGTTGACCGGGACTGGGGCATTTCTAGGTTTTTCATGAGTTTGGCCATTGTGCATGTTTCGACTCTTTTCTCTCTATGTATGAGACTCGCCTTCATACTCAAAACACATTGACTATTCAACTCATATACCATTAAATGACATTTCATCATACTAAGATATCCATATATCATAAGTTATCTCATTTTATGTTTCTTAATCTGAATATATCATTTCAAAAATTATTGGGGGGTGTGTACATTCACCCGCCCCTTAAGAGGATTTCGATTCCTCGAAATTCAGCCCAGTGGCATCACAAAGCTCAATAGAAACTGGAGAAAACACATTTAAGACAGGTGTAGACTTCATATTAAGAAACTCTTCTGCACATATTCTCATAGTATTTGAGCACAATTGATATTTAAAGTTAACATTCCGTAGAATACAAACATTTCTGCACCTAAAATCCCTACACTAAACGAAATTGAGTACTGGCTTCGGAGCAAAATATAATCCAAAACAAGGAAAACTTCTGCATGGTAGTATACCATATGTTTCAAGATGATTTAAGCGGATCAGCGTGACAATATCCGATTCTGAGTGTTAAAAGGTTTAAAAATATAAATGGCTGCTCTAAAAAGCAACATAGGATAATGATAAGTTATCAGAAGCGGATCAACATGCATACCTGGTGCCAAACAGGAGTGCGGACGGTAGTCGTGACGAACGGATTCCTCCTCACGGCCCTAAGGAAATCTCTGTCGGCTCCTTGCCCGCGGTTCCACTAAACTTTTCGACTAATGTGGATGGGACTTTATCTTCTAAGCTTTTTATACTCTGCTAGCAAGTACCTGCATACCGG
>NW_017977792.1:0-864 GCF_001876935.1 Asparagus officinalis
AAAGACTAAACCGGCAGCGCGTGTTAGGCGCAGACTTATCCCTGCCTAGGATTCGGGATAAACTTCCTATACCTGTGAAGCACAGATTTTGGGAGTTTAAAAAAAAAAAAGTGGTGTCTTCTCTTGGGGCAAAGACGAACCCGAAATGGGAGAGGAAGAATTTTATACCCTATCTCCCGACACTGAAGAAGAAGAATTTTATATTCCATCTTCAGCTGGAAAGGAGACTCGAAGTGGGATCTCCACCCCCAGAATCCGGAACGATGAAACTAGGAGTGGGACCTCCACTCCGAGAATCGAAAACTTCGGATGATCCTAACTGTCAGAAGGCTTGATTACCGAACTAAAGATGAATTTCTCGTTTATCGAGAGTGAATTGTGGTTTTGGTCCTAACTGTAGGAAGGTTTGACCAAGCAGGAGTTTGAGATGACCCTAACTGTAGGAAGGTTTGATCACTCGATTTGAAAATGGACCTCTCGTTCATTGGAAGAATCGAGAGGGGATTTTGGTTTTGGTCCTAACTGTAGAAAGGTTTGACCGAATGGAAGGTTTAAGACGATCCTAACTGTAGGAAGGTTTGATCGCTCGATTTGTGGACCTCTCGTTCATTGGGGGAATCGAGAGGGGATTTTGACTGTGGTCCTAACTGTAAGAAGGTTTGACCAATTGGGAACTTTACGTCCAGACTCCAACGGAGAGAGTGTTGAGTGCACAGACGTGGTGAGAATTTGAATGGTAGTTTCTTATTCATTATATTGCTGTGGTTCTGGGAACTTCCCGTTACATAAATCGTACACCCCCAGTTTCCTCTGCGGAACTGGTTCGGATATTATTATCAGTTACCTAACCGGGTTATCCTTAAG